>NW_026856914.1:0-27500 GCF_026571515.1 Ruditapes philippinarum | reverse complement strand
CGTATCTGTAATTAAATATTCTTTGAGAACGTCACAGAAAAACAAGTCTCAATAGACAACTTTGAAGTCTTGGATACGTAAAAATAGTATTGCCAGAGGTTTGCATAATATTATTTTATTTAACATGTTCAAATAATTCTGTATTGAACCTACACTAATTCAATATCCTCTGTTAATAGATCATAGTTCACTAAAAGATATTCTGATATTAAGAAATAAGATATACGCCTTAATATGAGCCGTGTCACGACAAAAACAACATAATGGGTTTGCGACCAGCATGGATCCAGACCAGCCTGCGCATCTGCGCTGGTCTGGATCCATGCTGGTCACAAACCCATTATGTTGGTTTTGTCGTCACGCGGCTCATATAATGATACTCATTTACCAGTAAAATACATTTACTGATAAACATTTTGAAGTAGATTCCTCTCACATATCATTTGAATATTTCAAATCTATATAGAATATAATTGAATAAATGACCTACACTCCATAACCAATACTGATAGTTAAAAATCAATTTTAAATATCAATATCCAGACAAGATTTCTAGAAAAAAGTTGATGATTTATGATAAATTAAATAATACAGCTATGTAAAAGCTTTAAGTTCATGTATGTATTAGAGCATCAAATTTCGAACTATGTGATCTTTACAATAAGAATGTGCGTGCAAACATCAAACGCAAAAATATGATAGAAATAGACATGATGAAACTGCAGCTAAAGATTTATCATTTTATCGTTCACTGTCTTATTAACCTTTCGACGATAAAGTAATAAAACTTTAAAAAAAATATACACTACTTTTTGAGCACTCAGTTATAAAGAATGATGACGCAGAATATATCAAACTGTAGATTTCGCTGTATATTGTTTTAACATGCCAATGACAAAAGGCGAATCCCCGATTTCATTTTCTTACATTTCGATTAGACCATGTTTGCATTGAAATACAATATTAAACAAACTTACAAGGGTGTTCTTTCTTCCCTTATAGCATAAGAGCAAAAAATAAGATAAACATTGCAGACTTGCTTTTATTGTGTTGTTCATGGGATATAATGGAAGGTGCACCCCCCTAGAACCGGCTTACGCG
Source organism: Ruditapes philippinarum (assembly GCF_026571515.1). NCBI lineage: Eukaryota > Metazoa > Mollusca > Bivalvia > Venerida > Veneridae > Ruditapes > Ruditapes philippinarum. Next base: position 26,399 of record NW_026856914.1, on the reverse strand, counting down.
GTATTTCATTATCAACATTTGAAGTACATGTATTAATCAATTCATGTACATATCTTCTTCTACCGATGGATGTCAAATGCTGAGACTAGATTTTAGAATGATATCAGACGTTTGATTTAGACGTTATCAATAAAAGAAATTAACAAAGAAACATAAAAAGAACAATGTTTCACTATTCAGTATAAACAACCAGTACATTTATGATATGTCAGTTTTACGGACGTTCCATCATGTTCAAGCAACATAATTATTATATTGTTACAAGATAACACGTGTTCCTGCCACAGTGTTACATGTTCCGTTATAAATTAAAGCTTTACTCGCCCACAACTTATAATGCTCACCCTGTTTCACATACCTGAATGTTTTGTAACATTATGTTAAACATACATTGCATACATAGTTTTAACTTTAGTTATATATTATTTAAATTCATTTAAATTTACCGTGTAATTAATCTGGATAATTGAATAAATGGCGATAACAAAAATTTTATCCACTTCAATCGTACTTCAACAAATACCTTTAAAAGCAATGATACTTAAATGGTTTTGGTCACAACGACACAACAAAGTATTACGAAAGCTAGTTTTTTACATTGATATACGTTGATAACCTTACTAGTTTTTTCAATTTTTCTCTCTCTCATGCATTGTTATAAACATTTACATATATGTCATATCTATAATAAACTTTGAATGTTTTATTGGACGGATGTTACAATAGTCTGTGAGAAGAAAACAACAAATCGTGTTGCCACTAGCCCATAACTTTAAAGGCACTTATCCTTTTGAAATTATTTTTTTCCTTCTATAGAAGAGACAAGTAAAATGGTTTCCTGCGGGGAACATTTTTAATGATAAAAAGATATTTCATTTTACTATTTTCAACATTGTTTGGGGGATAAATAAACGTTTGTATCAGGAATATAGTTGACAATATCGATCAATTATATATAGAAGAAGATCTTTGGAAACTGGTGAACGTTAAAGACCTGAGACCGGAAAAGGTCGAACATAAAACAATTATTTCTTTTTAAAAAAATGATTAAATACCATTTTTCTAAATAATTCCGGGCAAAAAAAAGTAAACACACAAGTTAATGCAGAAAATATCTCTATTTAGTATGGCAGATGCCACTAATATTTTAATTTTTACAGATTTTCTGTGTAAACAATTTATTGTTTGTAAAATTTGAGATAGATAATTTATTAAAGAAACATTGATAATTTTCAAACACATCATTCAAGTTTTTCCACCTTAAACGGTAAAATAATTATAGAAAATTAGAAATATCACGTAATAGTTTTTTGTTGTTAATTAGGTGTAATTCGGACTAATTCCCTAGAGGTAAATCCGTAACATTACGGCAAACAGTATTTAGCTAGGTAAGGTCAATTAACCAATCATGCACGGTTTACATATCACATGCTCCTCCATGTACCGAAAACAGGTCACGTGCTCCTCCATGCCTCAAAAGTTAAACGCGTACCAATACCCTGCGGTCTGAAGACCGCAGGGAATAAACATGTGTTAAATCAAGATTTGATTATACATTTTAAGATTTTAAGCATATTTGATGATTATTAACGAAAGTTACTAGCGTTGAACTTGAAATAAGTTTTCATAACAAAGTGTTATTCTGACTACCATACTAAATCACTATATGTACTAATTACTAATGCAAAAGACCGTCCACCTAAACAACCAATGAATTCTTCTTGAGAAATTGTAACAGGGCGCCATAAAAAATAAAACATAAATAAAATGGTTTGAGGCTTAGTGGGCCTTTAAACTTATACATAACATTATTATACATTAATTATTGTTCATAATTATTTCAGTACACTTTCCATATTTAGTTATAACGCATTATTTTGTAAAAGTTGAAATGTTATTGACACGAATGTACATATTCTAACTCAGCATTTGCCTTTACGCAAGTAGGAAATGATAGCATTAAATTATATGAAAGTGATAATGTATTTATACGAGTTATAATATCTGCGTGAAGTATTTCTGATGATTTGCCACGTGTACATTTTTAAGAATGCACCAGGACTAAGGTTTTTATAAGATTACATTTCTATAGATATGGACTTCATAAAAGAAATAAAATAAAATGGTTTCACACATTTTTCTCATATATTTCAGTTTCCTTAAATTAAAAATATCTCAAAACTTATACTATTGTACAAGGATATTTAGTTCTAGAGAAACACGTAAACCTGACACTTTATTGTCAGTATTATTTAATATTCATACATTTGTATTTATATATTAATGTAGAACTGTAATCCGTTATTATGCCCAGAAACCAAAGAAATAAGTTTATCGTTTTCTACATAAAATTTCTGCATGACGTAACATTTTTATTTATAAATAAAATTGAGGGGTAAGACGATTGGACTTTTCTCATAGTGAAAAATAAACTGTAATTTTGACGTCGGAAATACGGACATGCACAAAAGGCGAAAAACAATCAAAAATATAAAAGGTGGATTTATGGTGAATTGAAACGTTGCTTGCTAGATTTTAAGATGGATTGAACATACTAACATACTTATATTCCTTGCTAAAGTATGAAATTGGGGGCAGATAATTACTACAAATTGTATTTCCTAGTTTTCGTAAATGAAAAATTCAAGAGTTGCATCAACATCTCATATCTTTAATACTGTTCAAAATTATATTTCCTAATCGGACAATCCCAAAGTGTTACCATGCAAATGTCCTTATACAATCCAAATGCTAATAAATAAGAATCATATTGAACGAAATTCGGAGACAAGAATCTGTAATTTCTCACTTTTCAATCATGCATGTTTACTTACCAATAAAATCAGTTTTATTTATGAGAAATAACTTCATTGAAATGTGATACATCAAATATACTGAGATATTTTGACGCGACAAGTTCGATGAATCTGTAGACTTTTACATTTTGCTAAAAGTTTGAAATTTAACACAGAAGCTAAGGCATCGACGATATCAGAAGTTTTTTTGACGAAATCTAATTTTTATTTTTTAATAAGACCCTTAATGGTCAACCAATACGGCATGTTTGTGTTACTCATCGGTGAAACTATGGTGAATATAAAAATTGACATTTTTTTCACAACATTTATAGATGGGCACAATAAATCTTCAACCTGATGCTCATTGCAAAACAGTATGAATAGATATTCGCCTTATTTTCTTTGAATTTCCAAATCTGGAAACAAAGTGATCCCTCGGAAGCATTAATCGCAACAAAACTACAAGAGGACTGCAGACTCGGTTTGATTGAGTCTGTACATGAGGGATAATGAATACATGCAACATCCCTCACGTCCCCTAGCACCGGCTTGAGCGCGGTACTCAATTCTCAACATTTAATATTGCTGGCACCAGAAAAATATAACAACACTGGAGTGAAGTACGGGGCAACTTTTTAAAGCTGCCACACAGCACTTGACACCTGCTGTTGTGAATTATAAAAATCTGGAAACAAAGTGATCCCTCGGAAGGCGCGGAGGGACAAGGGGTAATTAATGTATATGCACATTGCAAAGCAAATGCGGTGGGAAACATTTTACTAGTATTCTAGAGATTACAGATACTTCCAGCTGCTAGACTTCCAACTTCTTCATCATACCCTACATATCATTTTTCATAAAAGTGTAAATCAACGGTTATAATCAAATAAGCCTAACAATTGTACCACGAAATTTGTCTCGACAATACTTCAAGCTAATTTGATTCTTTTTTAGCAAAAAGTACAATTTCAAAATTAATTCTTTTTTCTGGTCACACAGATATATCTAAATTTTTGTATTTGAATACATAATAAGGTGACAAATATAGGAATTGCCGTCAAATTAAATGTACAATATACTCCATACAGTTATATGTCTCACAGAAAGAACCAATATTGAACTGATATTGAAATTACGGGAGTTATTTGAAAGCATAAGGCGTCTATGTGCCTCCTAGAGTCTATACATCTCTCAAATTGCCTGCCATCATGACATATCTGTAATTAAATATTCTTTTGGGAAAATTGATAAAAAAAAAAATGCCCCCAAGGGGAAAGTTTCGGGTATGGGAAAAAACCGCCCTTCTCAAAAATTTAAACTGAATTTGTAGCTACTAATAATCAGGTCAAATTAACAACTCAATAAAAACGAGTACATAGAACACATAAGTTCACGAAATTTGCTCGGTTTATTTCGTAGTTTATTGACTTGTTGATATTTATTGAAATATTTCTTTATTGCATATATGTCTTAATTTGACTTGACCTTCAAATAGCCAATACATTATCTGATATTTGACTGTCCTGACGTAATGTATGAAAGTACAAAATCATTATTAAATTTATAATGAAATCATTCTTAAATGAAAGAATTATTTTTCATGATCAATATCTACAGTACATGGAACAATTTTTCTAGTCAACTGATGCGATAAATTTAATACCAATCATAATCACTTGCTAGATTCAACGCAAAGCATTAAATGTGATTTAACGTAAAATGAAACGTATTCAGCGAGTGAACACATGGGGTACAAGTACAAATGTTGCTGCAATGCAGCAATTGAGAAGCTCCGCGCAAAAAATGCGCTCATTACAGATACCTTACCAAATTATTCCTATGCACAGGTCATATTATTGGCGACGCCGGTGAGCGGCGTCGTCTATTATGGAACGCTTTTTATTTTTGCCTATGGAAGGAGCTGTTATTAATTATTAGCAGTTAATTTCATGTTGTGTAAATTAGTTTTATTTTGATTCGTAAAAATCAAGTAAACAAATGTGTTGTTATATTTGTATTTAATAACTTTATGTAAAAAGCATGTGCATTGTGATATTATTTTCACGAAAATTGCGGGTTAAGTTTAACAGCTTGTCCCTTAGTTTTAATGACAATACTAAAACCCGGATTTCGAATATCGTTGTGGTCTAGATTGAGGCCGTATCATTTATACATTTTCAAAATTTTCCTACAAGAAGAAAGTTCACCTGCAATTGAGTATAAGGATAGGTAATGAAACTGTTGTAAACGATTATCCTATTGATTTTATCCTTATTACATTTATCTGTTGCGCAGAATGGTTGTTTTTACAAAGTGTACCAGTATCCGGATGTTGAAAGCTATCCGATTTTCTGCAATTACTGCTGACACATGGCCATCTATTTTTTTATGAATACTTTACCATTAATTTGCATGGCTTGATAAAATTGAACCTGCAACATTTCATAATTTTGCTGTTTATCGTGTTCTTTTGGGTTTCAGGTTTTCTTTATTTTAAGGGGAAGTAACTTATGTTTACTAAATTATTTGTTCTTTTCTGTCTATCTTAGGTATTACTTATAATACTATTTTTGTTGTATATAATTCACCAGTTGTAAGGTCATCAAAAGCATGTTAATGTTAATGTTAGGATTTCATATTTATTTAATATAAACTGGGAATTATTAATGTTATGTGCATGTACATGTATATCTTAGACAGTAGTATATTGATATGTTGAGACTTATAATTTTTCTGCATTTAAAGAGATACAGTTATGTCATTATTATTAAAGGGATGAGACTTTCATTTAAAGTTATAAATGATAAAACATGTATTGATTGAAAATGTCCTTAAACTTGGATCAAGCAATATAAAATTAATAAAGTCTCAAAAAATCATATTCTGAATAGTTATTCTATTTTTTTCTAACATGTGCATAGTTTGAAAAGGACAGCTTCTGTCTTATCTATTTGTAATGAAGAGACACCGGTCTCAACCTCCAGGTCTCCTGAGTCAACGCGACAACAGACTGTACATAGAGTAGATTGTTACTTGCCCTTGAATAAATTTGTGCACTAAATTTATAGTGGGTGATTTGTGCCACATGAAAACCAACATAGTACAAAAAGTAACTGGGCGCCAGATGAAAACATGAAAATACAATCTACCACAAAGTGGTTTGTTTATTGCATTTTCATGTTTTTGCCCGGTGCCCTTGATGCAAAATACAAATCAGCCTTCATAAAATTTCTTCTTATGTTGGTCACAGGTTAATGAGTTCTGGTCAAGCTCAAAGTTTTTCTCATCCTATGACTGCATATAAGCATGAGTTCAATTTCCTATGCTCTGTAACATAAGAAATTCACGAACACAAATCGATATAGTGGGGAAATATGTTGTGGTTTAGAACTGTTTCATTATTAAAGAGAAAATGTGTAGCAGGACGGATAGCTCAGTTGGTCTTCTGAAAGCCATGGGTTTGAGTCATGGTCAGGCAGTTTCAGTCAGGGTTTAGAAGTGGTTTTTCAATTGACACATGTTTGATTCATTTAACAGATTGCATTATTTGAAATGGACAAAGGCAGTATTGCATGATACTTTTAGATCTACAAAGGGCATTTGATACAGTTGAACACACTATCCTGCACATGAAGAAGTTGTTTTTCTTCTTCTTCATGAAACTTCAAGCATCTGCCATATATAATGACATTCTTACATGGTTTAAGTCTTATCTCTGATAGTAGCTGGTTGATGTGGCTGGTACTTATTCTACTACTGCTCTGAGTACCTATGCTGTCCCCCTGATGTTCATTTTAGGTCCTCTTTTATGTCTAATATATGTCAATTACATGTCTTCAACCCTAAGCAATAAGCTTTTATTATAATGCACAGGCACGAGTATCAGACCTTGGATGAAAAAATATGTCCAGATTGATAAAAAAACCTGTGTTCATCTTAAAAGTGTCAACAACCAAAATAAAATGTAAATAATGACCCCCTTTAAAAATATACTTCAAGTTGAAAGTATATTTTTAAAGAGGATCATTATTTACATTTTTTGTTTTGGTTTTTATAAACACAGTTTTTTTTATCAATCTGGTCATCTGGTCATATTTTTTCTTCCCAGGTCCGATACTCGTGCCAGTGATTATATGCTGATGACTCAGGAATCCTTGTGTCTCATAAATTAAATCTGAAGAAATTCTTTCTTATAGACAGACAGACATTTTATTTCAATCAAAAAGGCTTATAAGCCCATGATGACATAATACCGCATATTTACAAGATAACGAACAGTGCATATGTTAAAATAAAAACATTATCACAATATAATTATGACTTTACAGGAGAAGGTCATAATAACAACTTATTCGTTAGAACGTAGAACAATGCAAATAATAATTTATGTTTGTCTTACACTCACGTACTTCTTATCTGTTAAAAAGATTGCATGAATTAAAAGTTCTGTTCTAGAAATGTTTAGCTACCCAAAATTAATATAATTTACCATGATGTTAATCTATGAAGTAGTGTCACAACAAACATAATTAATATTCACTACATTACATAAATCATTAAACTAAATTAGTTTATCTACATATCTTACCTCACTATTGAGCCAAGATACATAGATTATATTATATATAGATTCCTATTATGCTAATAATCCCATATTTAATCAGTCTTACCGAAACGAAACTGTAAGACCGATAGTATGGCATGCAAATATACATAATTATATAACATATGTTAGACATGTGTTTGAGATATATACTTATGCGAATATCAATACATTTCTTATTAAGATGCTTATTACAATACAATATATATTACATATCTATTTTACTTATGACTATACATCTAAAATATCAATATCTATTTAATAATTTATTTGAAAACTTTTAATTGGTATATAGAACCGAATTTCGAATATTAAAGGCATTATAGATATATATTCCAAGGTTTCGAAGAGTGTTCTTATTTTCTGAATTTACAAGTTCAACCAATTTTCGCATACTAGGTCTTATCCAAAAGCGTCTATCAATATACTTTTTTCTTATATCAATAAATAACAAACATTCTAATATAAAATGATATTCGTCTTCGATTTTCCCACATCTTACATATATTCTTTCATTTAAAGGGGTCCTATGTGGCCTAGACCATCTACCAGCTTCTATCTGTAATCTATGAGAAGAGACACGTAAACGGGAAAACGCTTGACAAAATTTTTGAACATTAAAACATTCCAAATAAGGCTGAAATCTAAAAGATGATATTGTATTATAAAATAAAGCCCTACTGGATTGATTTAGTCTTGCATTCCAGTTTTGAATAAAATGATCATTTAACCTTTGTTTTGTTACAGACAAAAACATCTCAACATTTCCTACTCCTTGGTAAATCCAAGCGTCAACAAATCCAAGTGAACATAATAAATTTTTCAATAATGAACACCAATTTACTTTACTAGGATACATGTCTAGATCTGATTTAAGTAAGTCGTAAACAATAACAATATATTTATTTTGTTTCGTTTGTAATATTCTTAGCCAAAATTTTATTGCTTTGTACATTTGTATAGTTTTAAAAGAAGTTCGACCTAATTCACCATAAATGAAGTCATTCTGTGTAGTTTTCTTTACACCTAATAGCTTTTTACAGAATTGTAAATGTACTCTCTCAATCGATAAATCATTAGCGAAACAGCATACCTCGGAGCAATAATTTAATATTGGAGCTACAAGCTTATCAAACAATTCTAATTTATGTTTTGGGGGTATATAAGTAAACTTATACAAATATTTCTCTAATTTGAAAATAGCCTTCTGGGCTTGACCAGATAATGTTTTTTGTGCTGTACTTAATGATCCTCCTGTTGTAAACACAATACCTAAATAACAAAATGTTTTAACAATTTCGATTGGCTCATGATTAAAATAAAATACAGTATTACGAGAATTATAACCACCTTTCTTAAATATCATTACTTTAGTTTTCGAAACATTTACTTTGAGTTTCCATTGCATACAATAATCATACAATAAATTAATACTACGTTGCAAGGATTCAGCTGAATTTGCAAAAATAACAATGTCATCAGCATATAATAACATGAATATTTTAAAACATATTTACATCAATTCCGTCCGCTTTATTATGAATAAATAAATCCTCTAAATCGTTGATAAACATAGAAAATAAAAATGGTGATAAACACTCACCCTGTCTTAAGCCTAGTGCGCATGCGTAGTCATCACTTAAGTTATTGCAAAACTTAACTCTAGATTTAACTGAATCGTAAATAGACTTTATTATGTTTAATATATTTCCTCTTAATCCTAAATGAATTAATTTATACCAAAGACTTTCTCTTACAACATAATCAAATGCTTTTGTGTAGTCAACAAATAAAGTAAAAAGTTGCTTCCCTTGATTAAGTTCATGAGTAATTAAACCATTTAAAACAAAAATATTGTCAACTGTACTCATATTAGCCCGAAATCCCGCTTGCGCTTCAATATAAACATTATACTTTTCTGCCCATGATTTTAACCTATTATTAACTATTCGAGTGAAAAGTTTTCCTAAACAGCTTAATAACGTTATGCCCCGATAATTTTCCACATTATTTATGCTTCCTTTTTTGTGCAATGGAATAACATAACCTTCTGACCATCTTTCCGGAAAATAACCTATTTCAAAAATCTTATTAAATAATGCATAGAAAATATTATTCAAGGTGTGTTTACCTGTAATAAAAAATTCGTTTAGTAAACAGTCCGGACCGCCTGATCTATTATTCTTCAGTTGTCCTATAGCGAGATTTATTTCATGAAAAGAAATTCGTTCATTTAATTCCCTGAACATAATTTTGAATTCATCATTTTCATACTTATCTATAAAATGTAAAACATCTTCATCGGGTGCAAAAAATCGATCATTTGGATTATTGACAGCTTTAAAATATTTTTCAAATGTTGACATAGATATGTTAGGTTGTTTTATGCCAGACGTTTCTTTAAGCATATTCCAATATAATCTAGCGTTTTCATGCCTACTACCTATTAATTTTTCAGTCTTTTCTTTATCAAAATTATATCTACACTTACGCAGTAAAGACTTATATTCCGACCTTGCTTTTACCATATTGACCCTATTTGCCTCATTCTGGCATTTTCGATAAACATCAAGATATTTTAAAAATATACATTTCTTTTCATAACAATATTCATTAAACCAGGGTTGTGAAGTTTCGCACTTTTTATCATTATTACTTTCAAAATTAGATCTCTTTACACAAGGCGATGCAATTTTACCGAACACATTTTCTAAGTCACATATACATTCATCTATACCTTGGCTCGAAAGACTGGCCGCAATTTTACGTTCTAGCTCATCTAAACATAATAAATTATCTTCGTCTAGTAAATTTTCAACATACTGAGATTTCAACTCCGGTTTCCAAACATATTTAAATTTTTCACTATCAGATTTATTTACGGAAGCGTGACCATGTGTACTTTCAAGTAAGTTACATGTATCAAATACAAAAGAGACTGACATCAGGCAATGATCAGAAACAATATTAGGATCGTCAATTTCAAACATATCAATATTAAAAAACATAGAACTTTTACATAATAAATAATCAACAACACTACAACCTTGCCTATTTACAAAAGTGTGCTTCCCTACATTTTCATCTTTACCCTTTCTTCCATTCACTATCCGAAAACCAGTTTGTTTACAAAAATCAAGCAAATAGCGCCCATTGTTATTTACATGTCCTTTATCTTTAGAAAATCTCGACCATGCAATATCGGACTGATAATCTTCAGGCAACAAATCTATATTACAAAAATGTACAGTATCATTTTCTACAAAATCTGGCAACGTTGAAGTTCTAGAATTAAAATCGCCGAAAATTGCATGGTAATTACTATTATCTGACATACTTTCAATATATATACAAGAATCTATCAATCTATCAAATATATTATTATCGGTCAATGATTGGCGGCTGCTATCATCTGGAAGTACGTAACACAATCCTACATAAAAATCTTTATCAATCGATAATTTACTTGCCGCTATTTTCACCCAAATAATATCATCTTGAGACGTAAAAATTAAACTGTCTTCTGACACAAAACAAGTTTTAATATAAATGATTATGCCTCCTGAATTACGTTTTGCCGTGCTTTTCACGTTTGTACGATTTAAAATAAAATGCTCAAAACCATCAACATTTAAGTTTGAGAAAGAATCTGTCCAAGTTTCAGTCATTAATATTATATCATTATTCCTAAAAACATTTGTAAGGTAATCGGATTTAAGTTTGTCAGTTCGTTTACTGCATAATCCATTTATATTGATGTAAGCGCACTGAATTCTGACCTTCCCCGAAGCGTCCTATCTTTTAACCTCTTGTTCGCGTCCAGCTGATTCCGATCTGTCTTCATGATTTCTATTTTTAGATAACGGGGAAAACCTGTTTCTAGTTCGTGTACGTCCATACGGGCTTGTTGAGTTTAGGCGCCTCATACTTCGATTTTTTGCACGTGAAATGTGTGTTCTGCTATTTTCCGTTGTCTCGTTATTTACAGCTTTTACATAGGTCTGCTCGCTGCTAGTATTTGATGTATTTGTATTGTTTTGATTATTTTGTGTAGTCAAAGGATTAACATCAGTTTGCTGGTTGATAGATTCAGGACAAATATTTATACTCTGTAAATGATCATCACTAAGCACGGTATTCGAGCTTCTAATTAAGGTAGGAATTTCTCCAAAATAGCTATGTGACACAAAGCGAGATTGCCCCTGTTCTAATTCACGGAATAATGTGTTTTCATGTGTTGAACCTCCATGATTTTCGTTCAGCTCTAACGGTGTATTTTCCGTTGATCTCTGACCTAAATTTGAGCCAGTGTTATTGTAATTTTGTTGACTATTAGTACATATTCCTGGGTCAGATTGTAGCTCAATGTTGATATTTGTAGCTGGTGCGTATCTAGTTGACATGTCATGGGTTGTTTGCAAACTTTGTTCTTTAGTATTTGATATAGTGGCATTTGATACATGATGATTCATGTTGTCCATTGATATACTGTTCAATAAATGTGGTGGACTTTGGTAATTTGAATGTCTGTTTATTGTTTCTTGTTGTTCAATATGTTTGATATCTGCCATTCTGTCATAACTTATGTAGTAGTTCAAGTTTGGAAATTCATCTTTGATGATATAACCGTCTGATAATATCTTGGCAGGATAGAGAATTTTTACATTTGATGATTTAGAGCGTTCGGTTTTGAATAGTGGCCAAAGACGCGCTCTTGCTGCTTGAATCTCTTTTGGATAATCACAGTCAATGGAGAACCCCGGGAAACTTTTTAGTCTTTTTGCTTTGCTTAATATAAGTTCTACATCCCCATAGTCTCTGAAATTAGCAATTATTGGCCTTTTATGAAAATTTGTACCTTGCTTTCTGGCCCCTAGGCGGTGTGCTCGTGCTATGTACACTTCATTTGAGTTTATGCCAAGCTTTGTCTCAAGAAAATCGGCTATAACATTATAACAATTCTCTCCTCGAACCTCAACCATGCCTCTGAAAATCAAATTATTGCGTCTAGCTCTTGCCTCCAGATCTATCGATTTATACGCCACTGCACGGAGTAATTGTGTTTGAGAATTTGTCGTATTTGTTACTTGCTCCACCCTTTCATCTATGTTTGTCAATGATTGTTGCAAATGTGCTAGTCCCCTGCTAAAATTCACTTGTTCATTAGATATAACTTTCAATTCGTCAAAAATAAGTATAAGTTTGTTATCAATCGTACTTCCAACAAATTCATTTCTACTAAACTCTTTGTTTTGCATTTTGAATGTTCTTTGTTTGACTTTCCCGCGTACCGCGAATTTTAAATTCTGTTAGAAAAAAACTGTTTTGTTTGTTTTAATTCCACTAAATTCAGTCACTAACAATATATAATACCGAATTTTATATATTTCCAAGTAGTTCAGTTTGAAAATAAAGTCCTGTTTGATTTTTTTTATCTAAAAATTGTATCCATTTTTCAAAACATGTATGCACTGTCCGCCATCTTTTAATTATCATAACATGATCTTTTAAAAATTTTCTTTAAATTTACATAAAATTTCCTTTTTCATCTTTGGGAAAACAAGTCTATTCTTTTTTGGGTTTAAATTTCAAATTAACCCCGGCCCCCAGCCTTTCCCGGGCACATGTAAGGTATGCTATAAAAATACAATTCCTTTTTTGTTTTTTAGGGGCAAAAAACGGATAAATTTTTTTTTGGCTCGCCCTTTGATGCTTTGGGAAACCCAAATTTTCTTTTTGTATTTGAATTAAGTTTTTATATCCCCCCCCGACCATTATTGTACCAAACCAAAAACTGCATTATTTTGTATAACATTTTTTTATCAAAGGTTTAAATGACAAAAACCAAAAAAATTGGGGAAAAAAACCCGCAAAAAACTACAAAATTTTCAAAGAACATCAAACAAAGAAAATAGAAATGATGAAACTGTACCGTTCAGTGTATCGCCATTAACATTAATTTATCGCCGTGTATGAGTAAAAGGTTAAGGTCTTGACCTTTATATAAGTTTAAGTTAAAAGCGCATTATGCCTCAGAAATCCGTAATACTTTAATTCTATGGAAATGTCCCTCATGTGTTTAATAATTAATGCTTAAATGCATGTTTTGGGTTTAGAGCATGATACAAAAGAATGTAGCACTCAACATTCAATAATATGTTGGTAAATGTAGCAAAATGTAAACAAATTAGAATTTTGACTATCATATAAAATACTTATTCACTAGTTGATAAAACAAAAGCAGCAAATGTTCATGTATATGGAAAATGAATTCATTTTTTGAAACTTTAACAACACACCGTATTACCGGCGGCAGTGATGGCAGATCACTGCAGTGATGGCAGATATCTGAAAATTACCGATCGATACAGGTAGGTTATAAATTATGGAGGGCGTTCGTTGCCAAAATTCCAGACATGTAAAGTGTTCCTTTTTAAAATGACTTTTGAAAATGCGAACTTGTATGCCTACCATTTTTATTGTATGCCTCTTAATTCAATCTTTTAATTGAAGGTTACCGCCTTTATATAACAAGTTTACATATATATCGTAACAACTGACCTAGCATCTAAAACGACAACAAATTTACAAGTTCGTATCTTCCATTGCATGTAATACATACGCATGTTTGCACACTTATAGATCTGTAATATACAAATGAAATGTAAAACTCGAATACGGAAAATAGAGTTTAAGAAAACGTGTTACCAGTTGTAGAACTACAAGAGTACGTTAACACAGTAACATGTTTAAAATGACAAAAGTAGATTCACAAAGTTAAACGATTTTAAGTCAAGCATAACGCCCCGCCCCTCTCGGAGTATTTACGACCTTCTATTGCGGACAGGACTGGTATAAAACGGCGCCTCTCCCATATTTTTAAATAAAACTGAAGGACAACATACGGCATTTTTCATAACATAAATATATATATGTTGCATTTGTTACAAAAGTTTTGTCACTAGCAACATCACTTGAAAATTGCTGATTTTACCATTTATGATGAAGATAACTTGTGCATTACCTTATTTTTTAAAATCGTGTTCTTATCAGTTACAAATTATTTATCATTTTAGTGATTAGCCTGTCTGTGCTATGCCTAGTGCCCTGTCCTGTGTTTTGTTTGGGGTCCGCCTGGGCTTCTTGCCACTTGTTCTTGTTGCTGGGTCATGTAGGGTTGCGTTCATTGAGCGCCGCCTTTCCTTGTTGATCTTGTTTATCATATATTCTTGAGAAACATCGGCGATTTGGAAATTTTTAGGGGAAACAATGACCAACTTCAAGGGAGTAATTCTATTGATAATGTAAAAACCATCCAATATTCTTATTGGTATCATTGAAAAAATGTATTGGCACAAATTTCACTTTCAACAAAAACTATGCAAGTATTTGCAAAAATAGGATTTTAAAGCGGCCACCGAGATTTCCTTTCCGAAATCAAGAAAATACTTATCCGTAGCACATATGTACAATCTTTAATACGGTATTTTCAGTATGAATAAAAAACTTTTTGCACTTGTTCATTATCCCTCATGTACAGACTCAATCAAACCGAGTCTGCAATTCTTATGTAATTTTGTAGTGATTAATGCTTCCGAGGGATCATTTTTGTTTCCAGATTTTAATACTTCACAACAGCAGGTACCAAGTGCCGTGTGGCAGTTGTAAAAAGTTGCCCCGTACTTCACTTCAGTGTTTTTCTGGTCCTTCGGGATCATTGATGCCAGCGCTATTAAGTGTTAAGAATTGAGTACCGTTCAAGCCGGTGCTAGGGGGCGTGAGGGATGTTGCACTTGTTCATTATCCCTCATGTGCAGACTCAATCAAGCCGAATCTGCAATTCTTATGTAATTTTCCGCCGCCTTTCCTTGATGATCTTGTTTATTATCAAAATTGACCAAGAAATAAAAAAAAGTAAGTAGGGGGCGCCATGTTTTTTTCTTACTGAATTTCAGAGTGTGTTTTTTTTACTTGGGGATCATATGCCGTTTTTCATGGTATGGCACTTACGTGTCACATTGAAGGTTCCATGATAATCGCCATATTAACACATCTGCGGATGTTTCAAAATTGTACCAGTTCATGTTGAATTTTGCTTAAGCCGGTGCTAGGGGGCGTGGACGATAACTTGCTCTTTCCATTACCGTCCATGAGAAGGCTCAATCAAACCGGGCCTGCAACATTCTCAATTTTGTCGTTTTGAGCGTTCTTTAGGGATTCTTATTTTCTCTATTGTACAAAAAGTAACATGATAAACTTTTTAACGAAAGTTAATTCAGTTTGATTTAATTCATTTTTATTTTTAGGCATTATATAATTATATATCATAAATCGTATGAAGCACACTTTTATTTCAATCCAAAATTATCAAAATATATTACAAACTTAAAAAAATGTTTGGAGGGAACGCCGTGTTTTTCTTACCAATTCGAGAGTGTTATTTTCAGAGTAAAAATACCTAAAAATTCCATACATCTACATTTGTATTTAATTCATTTTTATTTCCGAGGCACTCATAGAAAGCTTATGGAGTAATCTTTCATTTGATACCAATAATATTGGACTTTTATAGAAATAAAAAAGTTAGAATGGACGCCGTGTTTTCCTTCACTTTATTGAGAAATAGGAGAGAGGCGACGGGTATTATACCTGTCCGTACATTTCCGTGATAGAAGATCGCAAATACTCAGAGAGAGGCGGGGCGTCATGCAAGTCATAGAATCGTCTAACTTTGTGAATCTACTTTTGTCATTTTAAACATGTAACTGTGTAAACGTACTGTTGTAGTTCTACGACTGGAACACGTTTTATTAAATTATATTTTCTGCATTCGAGTTTTACATTTCATTTGTGTTTTTCAGGTACATATATATATCTACAAGTGTGTAATCATGCTTATGTATTATATGCAATGGTAGATACGAACTTGTAAATGTGTTGTTTGTTCTCCATGTTAGGTCAGTTGTTAAAGATTTACATGTAAACGTGTTATTTAAAAGCGGGTGCCTTCAATTAAAAAATTGTATTAAGAGGCATATCATTTGCTGTGCACGAATGCAATAAAAAATGCTAGACATACATGTTCGCATTTTCAAAAGTAGTTTCCAAAAGAAACACATTACATGTCTGGAATTTTGGCAATGATCGCCCTCCATAATAAATTTGGTTGGTTTAATTATATTACACAAATACGGCCCATATCATTGCTATAAAACTATTGTCCATTGAATGGAGATACTGTAAGGTAATTTTGGACTCGTTTTTTCCTGTTTTCAGAGTATTTTGAGCAGGTTAAAAGTGAAAGCCTTAGAAAAATCCATGAAAATGTCTGTTTTCTGTTCAAAAATATCTCAGTTTTAAGTAAATGGCAGGATTTCCTGTTATCAATATAGACGTTCATCCATTGGGGTCACGCAAGCCAAATATCTACCCCGTGAGTCTTTTCTTGGAAGTTTTACAGACGCTCAATCTTGTCCGGTCGAAGAAAAAATGCTGCAGTTGTAGGCAGATACTTATTAAAAATGCTGCCGTCGATGGCAGAAATACCATGAAAGTGGCTAACATTCTGACAGAAAATCAAGTTCAATCTTTTATCAATTCCTCTTTTCTTTTGCGTCCTTTTAGTCAGAATTGAGACGTTAAACTATCATTTCTAATATTTTCTTCAAGATAGAAAGTTATTAACCCATTACCCCATGAGCATCTTGTGAAAAATGGCTGTTTTCATTGAAAGGTCTCCCGTTACAAGTTCAAGTTGCTAAAAAAACTATAAAAACTGCTTCAATACTAATCAAACTTGGCACAAAAGTTGACTGGACCATTGCCTTTGTAACAACATGTTCAGTCTGAAATTTCCTGTTACCATAGCAACTAGGGGACATATCAAAATTGCCAAAAAATCACTATTTTGCGTTGATTTTTTCCATCAAAATTGATTTCAAAGTGCTGCCACTTCTCAATGGAGTGAGGTAGAGTCAAAGGCTTTTCAGCATTGGTTACACCTTACCTTATGATCGACCGGGGGCCATTTTTAGCCTCCCACAAGTCCAAAGTTTTCTTGGCGACGAGGGGGACTCAGCCCCCCTTCAAACCCCCCAAACAGAAGGGGGCACATCCATTTTTCACCATTTGAGAAAGCAAAAAAGGAGGGGGGGGGGGGGGGAAGCGTAGAAAGGCGTATATATCTGGTAATGGGTTAACAGTAAATGATAAAAAAACGAAATTACCCAAAAACGCGTTTTTCCATGTTTAAACATGGCCTCACATATAATTTTGAAGAAAAATTGCTGTTTTGTAGATTTTTTGATTTTGTTTCATTAATGCGGTATGTGCATCGAAAAAAAACTTATTAGGAACATGCAGTTACAATACAAAAAGTTATGATTTAGTACTACAAAATTTCGCTATAAATAGAGAAATGAACATGAAAAACTTCATTTTTTCTATATTCATGCATGTGTGCTTGATCTGTTGTGTCTGTCAGTTACATGCATACAATACTATATGTATCTTAAGTTTAGCAGCACACTCCCTTTTTTAAGACATAACGCCAATTGCATATTACAGCAAGTAACTTCTACAAGTGGATATTCATTTGCTAGGCATATGACATTATTTTCTCGAGGTAATAATGTTCATCGCTTTTATGACAAATAAAGACTGAAATTTACTTAATCGGCGCAGATTATAAATTTATTAAATTGATGTAATAAAGGGGAGACTATTAACCTCGCAACTGGCATCAGTGTATCATAAAAAACAATGTATGTTAATGTAAAATGGAAAGATAATATTATTGGACAGTTCAAATATTTTCCTATATTATCAAGTTTCTTGAAAAACACAACAACGTGGATTCATTTCTTTAAAATTTCATGTTTGTAATAGCGTTGTAGTTTGCCTTTGAATTACATTTACTATGCTAATCTATTAACAACAGTTCTAACATCACGTGCTCCCATTTAAACTATATATTTTTTCATTAATTTTAGTTGTAACCATGACAACTTATTAAAGATGAACCTTTCGATGATTCATATCACAAGATGAAAATAAATCCTGTGTTTATAGGAAAAAAACTAGAATTTTTTTATTTGTTATATTCTTTTTCTCTTTTTTGACCTTTCAATTCATATGAACAGATCAGGCACACATGCATGAATATAGAAAAATGAAGTTTTTCATGTTCATTTCTCTATTTATAGTGAAATTTTGTCGTACTAAATCATCACTTTTTTGTATTGTAACTGCATGTTGCTAAAAAGCTTTTTTCGATGCACACATCGCATTTAATAACTTTTCTATCTTGAGAAAAATTTAGAAATGATAGTTTAACGTCTCAATTCCGACTAAAAGGACGCAAAGAAAAAGAGGAATTGATAAAAGATTGAACTTGATTTTCTGTCAGAATGTTAGCCACTTTCGTGGTATTTCTGCCATCGACGGCAGCATTTATAATATGTATCTGCCTACAACGGCAGCATTTTTTCTTCGACCGACAAGATTGAGCGTCTGTAAAACTTTCAAGAAAAGACTCACGGGGTAGATATTTTGGCTTGCGTGACCCCAATGGATGAACGTCTATAATTGATAACAGGAAATCCTGCCATTTACTTAAAACTTGAGATATTTTGAACAGAAAACAGACATTTTCATGGATTTTTTCCAAGGCTTTCACTTTTAACCTGCTCAAAATAGTCTTAAAACAGGAAAAAACGAGTCCAAAATTACCTTACAGTATCTCCATTCAATGGACAATAGTTTTATAGCAATGATATGGGCCGTATTTGTGTAATATAATTAAACCAACCAAATTTATAACCTACCTGTACCGATCGATAATTTTCAGATATCTGCCATCACTGCAGTGATCTGCCATCACTGCCGCCGGTAATACGGTGTGAACAAGATACCAATAAAAAGTTTTTGAAAATTGAAATTGATATTTATCACACACCCGTGCCGATTTTGCGACTCCGTGCATATATTTGTACGTGACGTCATTAGCGTTATACAAACATAGTGTAAAGACGCGCTGAATGTTAGTGTTATACTATATGCGCGTCAGTAAAAATGACTCTTATTTCACTTTAAACGGTCTTTATTTTGGATATGTGATAAATAGAATATTAAATTCGTGTAAGTTCATTACTGAATTTATTGCACTCGTTGAATAAAATAATATTATGCTCACCAGAGGCTCGCAGAATATAATTTCAACTCGTGCAATAAATTCAGTATTGAACTTACACTCATTCAATATCCTCTATTTAGCACTTCTGAGGCATAATGGGCCTTTAACTGAAAAGAAAAAAACGCATTTTCTCAAATTTGTTGGTTGTAGTTGGCAAAGCTAGCATGCCAGTTAATTTATAGAAATCGAACAAATATTGACTTGGCTGTGACGAATGATCGCTAGAAGAAAAATAAGCTTTGTACTTTTTGGCACAAGAAGGTTCTGATAGAAGTTGATCCAGTTAACACAATGGCGACAATGACTCTTAGAAATATTGATATGTTACTGTTTGAATCAGACTACATGTACAATGTTTATTTCAATACTTCAATACTCAGTGTGTAATAGACACTGAACGGCACTAAAGTCAGTTGTCATTGTATTGTTGTTTTGTTTGTTTTTGTTGTAAATTTAATCATATTTTATTGCTAATAAATTCATGTAAATATACACAAAAACAACATGTTTTCGATATAACCAATAGCAACTTAAGCGATGGACATTCCCACAAAGAAAAGTGTTTTTAATTTTGTAATCAGAACTGACGTCCTTTTAAAATATATTGTAACATGCAAAGAAACATAACTTATAAAAAAATACCAAAAATAATAATATAAAAAGGAAATTAATAAATATTTAATATATCGTAGAAAATATAGAGGTGCTAGGATCCAGTTTAGTCGCATATCCTTATTCAACCAGGGGTTCGTAAATTTTTTAATTCCTATATGGTACCAGGGATGTGGTTAGGACATGCAATGATCTGCAAAAAGGCCATGTATTATAGAAAACTGCTAGTGGTTTTGATAGAGTTTTTAACCTCTGTAAACATATTTCCATTATATCTAACACCTAATTAAATTGCTTTCTCATAGATACTAACGGGGTATAGGGAGAGGAACTTTATAAGTTTTCTTTCTTTCTAATCCCTCACATCGCATGACCATTTCTCACTGAATACTCCTAACATCGTATGACCATTTCTCACTGAATACTCCTCACATCGCATGACCATTTCTCACTGAATACACCTCACAACACATGACCATTCCTGACAGAATACTCCTAACATCGTATGATCATTTCTCACTAAATACTCCTCACATCGTATGACCATTTCTCACTGAATACTCCTCACATCGTATGACCATTTCTCACTGAATACTCCTAACATCGTATGACCATTTCTCACTGAATACTCCTTACATCGCATGACCATTTCTCACTGAATACTCCTAACATCGTATGACGATTTCTCACTGAATACTCCTTACATAGTATGACCATTTCTCACTCAATACACCTCACAACGCATGACCATTCCTCACAGAATACTCCTTACATCGCATGACCATTTCTCACTGAATACTCCTAACATCGTATGATCATTTCTCACTAAATACTCCTCACATCGTATGACCATTTCTCACTGAATACTCCTTACATCGTATGACCATTTCTCACTCAATACACCTCACAACGCATGACCATTTCTCACTCAATACACCTCACAACGCATGACCATTCCTCACTGAATACTCCTAACATCGTATGACCATTTCTCACTCAATACACCTCACAACGCATGACCATTTCTCACTGAATATTCCTCACAACGCATGACCATTTCTCACTCAATACACCTCACAACCTCACTGAATACTCCTAACATAGTATGACCATTCCTCACTGAATATTCCTCACATCGCATGACGATTTCTCACTGAATATTCCTCATATATCGCATGACCATTCCTCACTGAATACTCCTTACATCGTATGAACAATTGGTATTGCACTCCTAAAATAACATAATATAAATTGTCTTTATTTTTATATTAATGGGAGGAAACAATACGTTAGCATTTTGAACTACAGTAAGAGTTACGTAATAATAATAATGTCTATCATGTTCACATTGAACATCATGAGATCAAAGGCACTTGCGGTTAAGAATAAGAAGAAGAAGAAGAAGGAGGAGAAGAAGAAGGAGAAGAATAAGAAGAAGGAGAAGAAGGAGAAGAAGAAGTAAAAAAGAAGCTTTATTCTTTCACAAATATCACATAACACAATTGACAATGCCATTATAGCTCATAGTCATAGTTTTGGTATATTAACATATCTATTAATATTGGCATCAGTCAACAATAAATGTTTTCAATATGTAAAATTAGTAAGATGCAAAATAAAAGATACACTACTGTTACAAGCTTTGAGTGCATTTTACGTCTACTTACTTCCCTTGCATTTCAAAAAGAACATGTCTAGAAAAACGAATAGTTGTCTTCCTATAAATGCGTCTGCACAGTAATTTTCTGGTTTTTTTTTTCAGAAATGAATAATCTCTTATAACACCTTCTTAGATGATTAATAAGATTGATATAAAAATATAAGCTAAGTATAAACATTATGTGAATGGCTGCACTTTTTCATTTGCAATGTCTTCTATCATTTCTTTTTTTCTCCAAAATATTTTTGCATATTATTAAAACCTGGTAACATGTCTTGTACACGGAACTTGTTTTCCGCTATTTTGACAACGTTTAAAAAACTCCCTTAAGTATCATAATAAATTGAAGACTGGGTAAATAAGAGCCGCGTCACGACAAAACCAGCATAATGGGTTTGCGACCAGCATGGATCCAGACCAGCCGCGCAGTCTGATCAGGATCCATGCTGTTCGCTATCAGTTACTCTATTTGTGATAGAGTTGGTAAGCGAACAGCATGGATCCGGATCAGACTGCGCGGATGCGCAGGCTGATCTGGATCCATGCTGGTCGCAAACCCATGGTTTTGTCATGGCGCGGCTCATATGACATAATAAAATTTTGTTTTAACTTGTTTATAATGTAAAACAGTTGACAATGTCATACAAATATTTAAAACAAATTAAGACTAGTATAAGTGCAAAATAATGATGGCTTTTATTTTTAATATGCAGGGGCGGCGAAGGGCGGGGGGATCTTCACTTCAAGTGTCTGTGAACCTTTTATCTATCGTATCAATTTGACTGACAAATGATCATCTTGCAATATAGGGTATGCGTACCTTTTTATCCTCGTGCATTAACATCTACATAGAACGCGAGGACGCTTTTAAAGCCCGAGTTCGAATTTTCGAATTCTCGTTCTTAACTTATAAGTTTATTTAATCAATTTTCTCATTAGCCTATGAGGACATGATAATAATGTATAAATATTTACATTTACAGGCCTCGACATTAGCGGTGGTCCATTGGTCCGAGACCACCTGATTTTTTCAAGGACCACCTAATTTTACAGGCAACTGGTCCGTTAGACCACTTGAATTTTCCAAATGGTGCAGGGCTCATCTAGGAGAATGGTTATTTGGTCGAAAAACGTGTTCTTTAATTGTCGTTTTAAACCTTTTCTCCGATGTACAGGTATATGTTCATTCATCTCATAAGTTCAAAAAGATCTTGCGACATCCATAACCTTTTATTAACTCGCTAACAGTGTAGTTAAAAAAGTAGAAAATTATTTTAGTAATTAAAGTATAAAATTCATTCAAATGTCTCTTGTACTGCATTGAATTTATGACATTGTATCACTATGGGATATCGGATAAACACATGAATAATGGTGCAAACAAAGGCAAAGGAAAAATTAAATATCTAGTAATCTTTGGCTACTTTTTTAAACGATCAGAGATCCATTTTTTCTTATTTAAAGTACTTTAAAAGGTTATAAATACTTTGTCAAAAATAAATAAATTTCAACAAACAAGCATGTATAATAAATCTGTGAGGAAGATAAGCTCAATTATAATGTAGGAATTTTTCTGTTTATCAATAATATTTCATTGTTTCAAAGACAAGAAAATAATAACTTAATAGTTTAATTAAAAATGTTAATCTATAAAAAGCAATTATTATTCTTATCAGACGTACCAGGAAACAGCAATGAGTATTTGAATAACAGTAAGGAAATAAGTCATACACAGATGGTTTCACTATTCATTAACTTGAGTTGCGGAAGAAGTCACTTAACCGAAGTATGAGTACTGTCATGTATTTTTCAATGAGATAATAAATACTTAATAGGAATAACAATGACTTACTATCTGATCTAAAATTGAGATAGAAAATATACATGTTTTCTTCAGTTGTTATAAATCTAATAATAAATATGTCTCTGTCACCAATTTTAAGTGTAGTTCTTCTAAATCTGGAGTTTCCTTAAAAACAAATGAGTAAAAAAAAGATGGACCACCTTTGTTCAGAAAGGACCACCTGAATTTTGGATCCAGTGGTCCGGCATACCACCTGCTGAAAAAGTTAGTGTCGAGACCTGCATTTATATGATATGAATTCACAGTGATATCATATACGTAATTAAAGTATCGAAGATAGTCAAAACTTAGTAGTCGACAAACATTAACCCATTACTTCATTTAAATATGATGTATATGAATTAATTTCCCCTTATAAGTATGTTACAAGTGTAACTTATTATAATATATAATACTGTAAAAGACTGGCAGGGGGGGGGGGGGGGAGTGGGGGTGAGAAGTAAGGGCCTCAAACAAGAAAAAGTACCATTTTAACGGCTTCAGCAGCTTCGATTTGTAAAAATAATAAGGGAAATGAAACAGAAACTACAACAACAACTTAATTATTAACATGCACTTACTACAATCTAAGCTAAAAGTTCATTCCCCTACCTCTAAGCATTAACTAGAAACAGGAAGCAAAGCTGCTGTAAATGATTCTGTTTTTAATAAGGCTCGAATGATAAGAAATTAACGTGAGTTACCAATCGATTTCCAGTTCGAACCGAGATATAAATAGAACGCAATGGCGTCAAACATAGGACCTACACCTTTTGTTTGAGAAATTGATAAAAGTGCCAAAAATAAGAGGGGGTCAATTCTCAATACCTGATACATGAATATGAATTTAAACTAAGTAAGTTAAACCCCTGTCTAGTCTGGATCACTGTAATTCCGTACTGCTGTACCTCTGTCAAATTACGCCACTGTCAGAAACTCATCACTGTCAAACTACGCCACTGTCAGAAACTCATCACCGACTCATTCTGGCTCTTCATTTTCCGAAAATGATATCACATTTGTGTAAGATGAACGCGGATATGAAATATATAACGTTAAATCATCATGTGAGAATGTATGCACGAGGAATAGGTCTGCATAGTGTGGTGATTTGGAGACCGAGAGAGCGTAGCAATCGAGGTTTCTAAAAGGCCACCCTGGTCTGTAAATACTATGCAGGCCTATCCCGAGTGCGATAACTATCTTACCTACATGCTGTATTGTTTTTCTCTTTGAACTGAGTATTTATTAATAACGTATGATTTACGTACTTTATCATGTGTAAAAAAGCATTCAAAAGCCATCCAAAGATACCAACCGCTACGCTCTTGTAATTCATTAGTGCACAAATCATGTGTTATTTGAAAATTCTCGTGTTTTTCGTGGGGTTTCATTTTTGAAAAAGGTTAAGTAAATGTACTTGTTGAGTTTAGTCACTGAAATTAAAAACAGTACTTGCAAGTCATTCAAAGTAAGACAATTATTTTGTTATACGTATACATAATATAATGATAATAATATTTAAAATATTGAGGCTTACACGTGTTGACAAATGCGTACTTAAACATAAAAAAGTTTTATAATCCTACAAATAGAATACTTAATCATTATATGAGCCGCGTCATGACAAAACCAACATAGTGTGTTTGCGACCAGCATGGATCCAGACCAGCCTGCGCATCCGCGCAGTCTGATCAGTATCCATGCTGTTCGCTTACCAACCCTATTACAAGTAGAGAAACTAATAGCGAACAGCATGGATTTTGATCAGACTGCGCGGATGCGCAGGCTGGTCTGGATCCATGCTGGTCGCAAACGCACTTTGTTGGTTTTGTCGTGACGCGGCTCAAATCGTATACCCATAAATGCACAGTGCGTTAACTGATGTGCAATCAGTCACACAGGTCATAGTTTTCGTAAAAGCGGTGGGTCCAATGCAGCGGTGCGACAGAGTATTCGTCGCAGAGGCGGTGGAAAAAAGATGGCCGTCGGTTGTGTGCGTGTTATAAGATGAAAGATTGCATATGTGGGCTCCTGTGATATTAGGCGTTTCCAATAAAACATTAAATCATAATAAACTTACCGACAACAACAAACAGCCATTTACCCCCATCACTTTTGCGACGTATACACCCAGTCGCTGCGATGGACGAAATCTATGGCCAGTGTGTTAATAGTTACCCGCACTCCAGTTATCGCACTGTCTGTCGATTGTCCACTGTTGATTGGCTACATTTCAGTTCTGGGGAGGACAGGGAAAATTATTTTTTTCCTATGACACAACATCGAGTTATAGACATAACCCAAATTAAAACTTCCTTATATTAAATTGGCGCGCTCTTTACACAATCTCGGTAAACTGAAGTATACTATCGTCACGTCAACATAGTTCTTCCTTCTTATGAGAAAGAAATTGTTAAACAATCAGGTTGCGGAAAGTCTTGCAGTCATTAATACTGAACAAAGCTTAAAATTTCGGTTGTACACCTTTCGCAAGAGTAGATCTTTACGATATTGCATAAATTATTTTAAGTTGCAAGATAGCGGAAAACTGCACTTTGGAATGAGTATTGACATTGATTGACAGCTATTTCATAGTTTAATTATTACTGTACTTCCCTAGATGATTATTTGGACTTAAGGGTACATTAAAGGGTAAGTCGGTTTTATTATACGAGATTAAAGGGAAA
>NW_026856913.1:0-32942 GCF_026571515.1 Ruditapes philippinarum | reverse complement strand
CCCCAAAACGTTTAACAATCGTTACAAATGCCGCAGAAAAGTCAAAGGGAGATAATCACGTCGGAATTAAATATGTTTCGCACTAAGCCGATTCGTACCACAACCAACGCGACGGCATCAACAGTAGCTATTTTGAAAGTTGGATAATTTGATATCAGTTGATTCGGTGCTACCCAGCATGAATTAATCTGCAGTTACCCACTTAGCTGATGAATATACAAACTCAAATGCATTCATATTTTACTTTATTTGCATTATGGGAGTCTCCACTCTCTTCCAATATATTTTCACTTTGCAACAACGCTTCATTTCATAATATACCATACTAGATCTTCTCGTATTTAGTGTATTATAATTACATGTATCTATAGTCCATTTAATTTTCTTTGATTTATTTTCATAATTGATTTAAATTTCTGACAGTTATTCTGTATTGAAATTAAATATAAAGGCATGCGAGATTGTCTGCTTTATTTGCAATCCTTGAGGTTGAATGTTTACGAAGTAAATAACAACCTTTTATATTGCTTGGTAAAGAAATTGCCGAAAACATATTTCTTTTAATTTAAACATGCATTACAAAATTATTTAATAATTACGTCATATCTTTTGATAATAATTGGTGTAATGTAAATGAAAGGCCTTTTAACAAAAAAATGTATCTTCCTGTAATATTTTATAAAAATTTTACTTATTCAACATAAGTTGCACTGCAATGACTAAACAGAATTATTGTCTTATTTTCTTACTGCATATCTATATTGAAGGTGATTGTGGATATTGCTCACGTGCTCGATCAATTTATATATATCAAAATCACATATGTCATAAAACCTGATAATGGCGTCTTTATGCCTTTGGTGACACTTATTATCTAAATTTGGGCGGCTGTGGACGTTAACTTAATCTTGGTTTAGTCGGGGATTTACAGAACAAGCATTAAGAGCTCGGCGTCTGATTATAATGTCATAATTCTATGGGTATCATTGGTAAACAATGAAAATAATACAGATGTCTCTTAGTGAAAGTGAATTATAGCATGCAGTAATCGGTGTTTGTTTAGAACCAATATCGGTAACTTTTATGCGAAACTAATTGTTTTGTGAAAAGCACCGTAATTGTAAAATGATATTGTTAAAACTATTAAATGTAATAGATTAATGTCATTTTGCTCATTTTTGGCTGTTGAGCTGAAATAACTATATATTTCAAAACATTGACTATTATAATGGTTATTGATTAAAAATTGAAAATAAAATGTGAAAGATGAAATATAAAACTCCAAAAACCTACATCGATAGATCAGAGGACACATTGTTTTTGTTTTGTTTTGTTGTTTGTATTTCTTGTTGTTTTTCTGTAAGTCTGTCTGCTTGTGGATAGCTTTAACATATTCTTTCTCTCATTCATTATTTAATGAACTAAACTTTCTTTATAAATTTTCAAAATATATAGCATTTCACCATAACTTTGTTAATCATGAATGCATATTATGTTATAAAAGGAACAAATTTTCTGTATAAGTAAATAAACAATAACATTTTGTTTAACCCAAATAACCAGTTCTGTAAACTCCAAATATAGCAGTATATTAATAATTCTATACAGTTTGATATGAAAAGGAGTTGTCAAATTATTTTGGAACAAATATATGCAGGCATTACTTGTATTTTTATCAAATAATTCACATAATAATCAATTATATTGTTTAAAACAAAACCACCTCTTTGACAGATAGTACTTTACATATGCACGACGTAATTTCAAGTAATTTTTCTTCCGTTTTCTAAATAAAAATCTGGAAAGAAAGTGACCCCTCGAAAGCATTAATCACAACAAAATTACAAGAGAATTGCAGACTCGGTTTGATTGAGTCTGCACATGAGGGATACTGAATAAGTGCAACATCCCTCACGCCCTCTAGCACCGGCTTAAGCGGTACTCAATTCTCAACACTTCATAGTGCTGGCATTATTAAAATTATTCTGAGTAAAATTATTCTATATGCATATATCAAAATAGGTGTCATTATTCTTTAAGCTCATATTACAATACGCGCATAATTTGTGGCCTATTTTGTGTATTTTTCATAATAAAGGGTGCATTATGTGCGGCCTACTAGCGCATATCGGAAATAGGCGTACTAAACGCTTATATTCGAGGTTTTGCAGAATTTTGAAACATACACCAAAAATGTACATTTTTTTTCTTTCCAGAAACACGAATAAACAAACATGAGAACAGCAAGCCAAAAATCTTCTTCAAAAATAATGACTGTTGTCCTGGTTTCCTTGGTGACGTTGCTAGGTTACGCATCAACCTACAGATTAGTATCGAAAAGTGGATCAGGAATACCGTGTGCAAAATGTGACACTGAAGCGATTCACCCATTTCAAATGAAAAAACTAGCCCCTATTTGTGGTGCATGTGGCGATGTTTTCGGGCATGGATACGAACATTGTTGTTTATGCCACGAATACTTTTTGGAACAGTGTATGGCCGCATTTTAGCCCATTACCCAGGCAACTGTTGAATGGAAATAAACGCATCCAAATAAGATATCTACGTCTATAAATTCAGAGTCTAACATATCATTTAAATGTGTTTTAAACATTTATTTGAAACTTCAAATAGGGCAAAAAAATCTTTTGTATAAGAAATAAGTTAAGAGTAAAAGGAAAAGTAATCATTGACTTGAACACAAAATAAGTATAAGCCAAAACAAGTTTGTATAACATTGTACTAGTTTAACCAATTTCAGCTGATTTTTTTTATCATTTAGAATACATTGAAAATATTTAAAAATTGCAGGATACAGTATGAACTTACATTAATTAAATAAATATTTGAACTTTCCTTGTATTGATTATTTATCAATTAACCTTTGTGGCATGTAAAAACAAAAGAAAGGTAAAGAAGGTGATGACGTTATCTATATATGAGCCGCGTACGTCATGACAAAACCAGCATAATGGGTTTGCGACCATCCGCGCAGGCTGGTCTGGATCCATGCTGGTCGCAAACGCACTTTGTTGGTTTTGTCGTGACACGGCTCAATTATGAGGGTTGTGACTTTTTTCATAATTGCTTTATTTACAGGCAGTCGTGTCAATATTTCAGCTTGAATATAGTTTAATATATATACCATCTATAAAATATATCGTACACATATCTAATGGAAGGTCAATTTTAATCCGACATCCCGCGTCACAACCCAACTCTAAGAGAATAACGGGGACTTTAACTTAAGCACTGCGAGCTTGGCGTATATCCTGCTTTTTTGCACATCCTCCACCAGCCCCCACAACAACACCGATGTAATATCTGCTCTTTTCCGCTGCTACCAATAAGCATTGTCCTGGAAGTTGAGACCGATGTAACAATCGATGTGTGCAGTGGTGGTTCTATCACGATGACACTTCATGTCTTCAATATTATAACGTGCATACATTTACACAAAGGTTTCTTCCACAATCACAAAGCAAGAAATGCTCAATTTAGCTTATATGAGTGACGGAGCAGTCTAATGCCATACATGTAGTGATTTTGCACTGGGCATTCCTTTCATGGTAAACTTTACCGTACAATTGTAGTTCAAGCTGTGTGTTTCTTCTTTCTCCGTTCTACAATTCTTTTTTCTTCGCCATTGTGTATCACATAAAAAATGTAGAATAATCCATATAAGGTAAAAGTAGAGTTAATTAATACAAAGGCCCATATATAGGCATATTGAGTATGGTTGTTAATTTGATATGGGAATATAATGACGCAAACCTTCATGTTGCTTTCTATAAATGATGACTTAATTATCTCAAGATATGGGTAAGCATACGAGAATGCTAAAATAAGACAATAATGAAAAGACTCTTAACATGGAAACAAGAATAGCGCAAGAAAGGGAATATTTTGATCTGGAAATAAAGAAAAAAACTTTTATTTGCTATTCTTACCCAATTTGAGTTTAAAAGCGTAGCAACGCATTTTATGTCATTTTTTCACAATTAGAATAATAATTCTTGAAAAACTGATTGAGCGAATGATCTGAATTTATGCTCACAAGTTATTGAATAGCATGGTATGGGATAATATGAGCCGCGCCATGACAAAACCAACGTAATGCGTTTGCGACCAGCATGGATCCAGACCAGCCTGCGCATCCGCGCAGTCTGATCAGGATCCATGCTGTTCGCTTACAAACCCTATAACAAGCAGAGAAACTGATAGCGAACAGCATGGATCCTGATCAGACTGCGCGGATGCGCAGGCTGGTCTGGATCCATGCTGGTCGCAAACCCATTATGTTGGTTTTGTCATGACGCGGCTCATATTATCTATGGTGGCTGATTTCTGCCTTTTCGTGTCTTCGTATCTTCGCACCTCAAAAGTCGGAGGCGGAGACATGGAGACACGATAATATGCTCACTTAAGGAGTCTTCTCTTTGACTTTTGAGGGCGCCGATACGAAGACATTTTAGCGGAATTAAAATATTCGTAATCCTAACGTTATCCATACACGGTAAGATCGATGTATGCAGTTGGGAAAAAACAACAGAACTTTATTTCTTTATTGTAATTGGAATACTGAACATGTGTGAATGTACTATCAATATCACATTACCAGCTGTAACTCTTTCAACTGTTATGAGCTGTAACTCTTTTGTAATGACATCATGACCCTGGTTAAATTTCTAATTTTACACTACATTCACAAACGTCTTGGGTAGATTGCGACAGTGCAGGAGGCAAGCACGGCTATGGCGGAAGAGTCACATGGTAACTGTTAGGTTTGCTGTGTTATCGTACACTACGAAAATAGTTACAGTCAAATCTATGGGTTTGTAAGCGAACAGCATGGATCCTGATCAGACTGCGCGGATGCGCAGGCTGGTCTGGATCCATGCTGGTCGCAAACGCATTATGTTGGTTTTGTCGTGACGCGGCTCAAATTTAGTACCTCTTCGGCTCTTGGTCTAATACTAACCTCGATCACCGGTTATTGAATTTTCTAACCGGTTTCGGTCTGAAAACCGACCGAACCCGTTGAAATGTAATAACATGTCACCCCTAATTGAAATCTTTTGTATCATTAACTGATGAACAATCATCGATTTCCCTCCCTGTACTTAATAGACTGTAATCATATACAGAAACATACATCGCTTTGCATTTACAAAGATTTAAACCTCCGATTCTTGAGTAAAGATAAAAATATAAACAACACAGCCAACGTTTCTATCAAAATTTTTCATTCAGTCATGTTTAATTGAAACCACCTTCTAACGCATTTCTTATATTTACAAGGACGAAAATTGCATAATACGATTAAAACGTCAATACTGTAATGACGTGATCTGACATTATGACGTCAATTTTTAACAGCTCCAAAATCACTCTACGCTTTTAATGGATCTGTTTTTTCGGTAATTGTAATAGGACACCAAAGTTAAAAATGTTAAGAAATGGAAAATATAGCGTCTGAAGGCTTAACGGTCCTTCTACTGTACATGTATGTGTTTTCTCCCAAAACTGTACTAAAAGATATCAAGGATTGTTGTGAAATGTCCATTCTTGTATCTTTTAAGTCATTGGCCTAATTAAAACCTATTTCCGAGCATTGACGGACATAGATCATTTGCTCGATAATTAAAGAAGTATCCTATCACCGTAAACCGGTCATTAGATGACTGTATCATGGTACGGCATTTATCTGACGTGTTTTCAATTACAAATACTCCCGTTTTATTATGGTAATTACATGGTTTACAACAGTATACGTATTTAAATGTCATGATTTTTCTTAAATGTGGAGTAAGAATAATAGTTAACAACGGAATTGATCATCCACGTGAAAAACAATCTATCTATTCTCCCAATTAAGATTCTTACATTTTAATGTTTACAGACATGTAAAAGCACAATTATATTGCAGTAGGCCTTCTCTTTGTTTAACCCATTACTTCATGAGCATTTTGTGAAAAATGGCTGTTTTCATTGAAAAGTCTCCCGTTACAAGTTCAAATTGCTATAATACTATAAAAACTGCTTCAACACTAATCAAACTTGGCACAAATGTTGACTGGACCATTGCCCTTGCAACAACATGCTCAGGCTTAAATTTTCTGTTACCATGGCAACGAGGGGACATCTCAAAATTGCCAAAAATCACTATTTTGCGTTGATTTTTTCCATCAAAATTGATTTCAAAGTGCTGCAACTTCTCAATGGATTGATATAGAGTCATATGCTTTTCAGCGTTGGTTACACGTTACCTTATGATCAATCTGGGGTCATTTACAGCCTCTCACAAGTCTAAAATTTTCTTGGCGATGAGGGGGACTCCGCCCCCCTTCAAACCCCCCAAACAGAAGGGGGCACATCCCCCTTCTGGCAACACCCTGATGTATCTTTTGGTTGGGGGCCGGGCCGAAAAAAAGGTCACTTTTTTTAACAACATATCTCAAACAAAAACAAGTGTTTGGGGCCTAAATAAGGCATTTTTTCATCATTTGAGACAACAAAAAGGGGGGGGGGTGAAAAAGGCGTTAAAAGGCGTGTATATGAAGTAATGGGTTAAATCAGTTTAATACCAGAAAAACGGGTTCGCAAGTCATTTGATTATATCAGAGATGCGAGATAAAATTGAAGAAAAAAAAAGAGTCAAAATATCCCGATTTTAAATAATATTAACGCAAAACATTAAAAAAGCTCTGTATTTTTAACAGGCTGCCGTCCTGTATGTTAGAATGACGCATATAGACCAAATGCTATAATTTGTTTTTTTTACATATTAATATAATGCTTAGTTATAAGTGCTATATCATTCAAGTGTTTATTACTGAGAGGACCAAGTCTTGTCCATGTTTGTTTTTTTTGGGTTTTACGTCACATCGACACAGTATAGGTCATATCGCGACGTTCCAGCTTTACTGGAGGAGGAAGACCTCAGGTGCCCTTCCGTGCATTATTTCAGGCACGAACGGGCACCTGAGTAGAACCACCGACGTTCCGTAAGCTAGCTGGATAGCTTCCTCACATGACAGAATCCAAAGTCCCTGTCGGGATTCGAACCCACAGCGGTGAGGGGCAAGTGGTTTGAAGTCAACGACCTTAACCACTCGACCACGGACGCCCCTCTTGTCCATGTAACTTTTAACCATATAAAACTCAGTGCTTAGCATCTGCCATTAATAAAGAACAAGGGCAGACTGCACGGGTGTGTTGTTGGATTAGTCACAAGATCTTTATCTTCATACATGTAAATGATTAAGGACATTTCCAAACATGTGAGAGATTTAAGAAATTCAGCAGGTTATGAGTTAACACGAGGCACATGTCCCGTCAGTTTTGGAATAAAAACATGTGCCATTTCAACTTTTATGTTTCAAGTCACACCGTTTCGGTCATATGCCAATTTTTTAGCTTTGCTGGTGGAAAAAAATACATCAGGTGTCCTTCAATTAATTACACGTATTTCAAACACAGGGAGCAAATTAAAATGACTAAAACTAAATTTACAAAACGAATGAAAGAATTCGCTCAAGTGAAAATCGTCCCAGGCGGGATCAATCCCGAATCCACAGGAGTACGTTATTCATGTTTGGTGAGCTCAACATTTGGTGGGCTGGCTTCGCGGCAAATTGTTTAAAAAGGCAGTGGTCTGAAATTGTAATACCAAATTCATACTCTGGAAAAGTACAACAAACAATACCTATCTCCCTTCCATAGCAGCTTCACAGAAACATATTTTCCAACATGTGTGACCAAAATAAGGGAGAACAAGAGAAAAGAGAAACCTGGTTTTTCAGTATTTATTTTTTTAAGTAAAATATGAATGAACAAATGATTGCATATCTTAACTAACGGTGTATTATCTACAGATGACAAGAAAAATATGTCGCACAGTACGTAAAGAAAACAATACAAGTCAATACAATATCAATTAACTATATAATGTATCTTATTGTTTATTTTAGTCCCTTGATTTAATAATGAAGAAAGAAAATCAGGTAACATTCACAAGTTACCTAATGTCAGATCAAGCTGGCAAATAAGTACCACATAGACACCACCAACCTTCCGAAAGCTAGCTGCATACCCTCTTCTTCACACGAAAGAATCAGTAAGTATCAGACAGGGATTTAAACCTTCAATTATCAGGGGCAAAAAAAACCAGCTATGACCTTAAACAAAACACTTTTAATAAAAAGAATCAAAAGTTTAAATGTCTCTTGTATTTGCAACTGCTCATTTTATAAGTCAAGATTCAATAAACCAATATATTTATATATATATAAATAATATATTTATATATAAGTGATGCTTTGACAACACCTTGATTTCTTCTTGATCATATAAAATTTACTAGTACTTCAATAGATATCTTTAAGTAAAACATGAAAAGAAATCAAATAAAAATAACTGCAAAATAAAACATTTAAAGCATTTAAAGTAACTAATTCCATAAGAATTTGTGCTGTAAATCTTGTAACTTTGACAATAAGGTTTGGTGACATATTATACATGTATATAAAAGATGTCTTAAACATACAGATACCCAGTTTTTTGTTGCAAACTGGGTGTTGCTATGTAATGATGGGTGACACAGACCCCACAATATCTCTGACAAAATATCACTAGAAAAAGTTTATAAATTGATAAAGCTTTCCAAAATACTACCTACTGCATCCTTTATGATTAAACATCAGGATGAAGGAAAAACAATAAATTCAGTTATTACAAATTAAATTCAGCAACATGAACTCTGCACACATTAAATACAGAATAAAAGCAAGCAAATGAAAAACTATTACAACTTTCATAACAAAGTTTTCACAAGCAACCAATCATAATATAGTCTATAAATAACCATGTTTAATTATTTGTAAAACTGGTGAATTAGTTTTGATTTTACTCATCTACTAGTCACATCAGTTATAAGACAGGGGGTCTAAATCTTACATTGTAATAGCAGCATTTAAACTTTCAAATGAGATTGGTTCAAATTCACCTCACAAATACTTGTTCATAAAGTTTAACAGACAGTTTTTGATACATATGTTTAAGAGACAAAAATCTCAGGAAAGTGGCGCTCAATTTCATAGTAAGTTTGTATGTTTCACTGTGAAATTCAAGAATTTCATCTAGTATCAATATCACTTTATTGCAGAAGTATCAGACAGCAGCAGCAAGTACAAGTTTCAATTTAAATATTCCATTTTAATTACACTCCAGACACAGACAAAATGGAATTAACACTAAACTGTTGAATATAAAAACGAAACAAAAATTTTAATTATTGAAGGTAACAAAAAAAAAACACCCAAAAAACATGACATTTGATAGTGGTAAATGTCTCCGATAGGTGATTATATGAAGGCGTATTTCTACGATAAATGTCTGAAATAATGTTTTTATTAACAAGATTTGTCTGGCTTTTCCCATATTTATAAACCCTTTAAAACTTTAAGTATTTCAGAATTTTAAAATAAGACACCATTTACAGATACACAAATTAACTTGCAGACAAGCTGAGTTTTACAGTCGCAAAAACGGAGACTTAAAAAATTTAATTTTCTTTTTTTGTATAGAATTTTGCTATTTTTTATTTAACAGCAATAACAGTCCATGCGATATTTGATAATATTTCCAGAATTAATACCAATAAAATTTTCAAAATCTAAAACTTGTTCACTTTGACCTTCAGAATTCTAAAGATAGTTAAAATGATTATTTCTGATATATTTGTGATATAACCTTAATATAATAATCCCAGTTTCAATTTAAAACTTATATGCTCAAATATTGCCTAAATGTTGAGCTAGCCGTGGGATTTTTTTTCTTCTTATTTTTGTGAGTTTTCAAGATTAAAATACAAAATTACAGTATTCTAAATTCCAATAAGACCTATCTCCTGCCTATATCTTATGTAATCTACTCCTTGATAATTTCAAATATTTGATATTTTTGACAAGACTATGGCTAACACCACTGTAGATAAATCTATGAAATATCATTAGATATGATACATCTACACATGATTTATACAAATTCCAATTTTGCTTACTTATTACAATAATGCCCAGTTCAAATACATATTTGTATTTTAGACAACAATTTTGAATCAAACTCAGTCAACAAAATACCACCTGCTTAAGGTAAATGGGTAAGGAGTTACATTTTGGATACTATAAAAGTACACCAAAAAAAGGCTTTTATGAAATAAAAATAAAAAGCATTTATGAGGCATAATGGGCCTTCAAACAAAATCTTTTGAACAGATCAAATATAAATTATGTTATACAATAGGTAACATCTGGAGAACTGTGAGATGATACAATATAAAAGGAAATACTGTCATTTCTGACTTACAGTTATAATGGAGGGAATTTGTATAAGTTATTTAGCAAAATTACCTGAAAAAAAAATCTACATGTGAAGCCTTTTGCTACCTTTGCAATAACAGAATATTGCTCGATAAATAAGAATAGATGGTCTTTTTATTAGGAAAAATACATCCCCAATGAAATTAACCTTGGTTAAATAACATAAAACCAAAAGGTATAAGCTTATTGAAAGTACCAAGATGTCATACATCAAAGATATCAGTCAATGAGGTGCTACAAAGTACAGAGAATGACTGTAACAGAAAGCAGGATGGAAAGAAAAAGAATGAGAGAATTTATAATAATTGAAGAGACATAAAAAAATAACAGTATATTAAACGTAAATTGGTTCACCAATAACAAGTAATGACAAATTCTTTGGGTTATATTCACAAGTAAATTGGGTCACTTTACAAGAAATTGGGTCACTTCACAAGGCAATCATTAAAAGATGCTTGTAAAATAGCTTCAGTAACTTCAACACAAGTTACACTAGCACATAAGCACTGGCAAAATAAACACATGTTTAAAAGCATATTTGCAGCTGTAATTCTGCTTGATAAACATTTAATAAAAATTTGCAAAAACAATGATTCCTTCAGAAAAAATAACAAACAATGCAAAAAACATGAAACTGTCACTTCCTCTAGAAATGTAGTGCATAATTTATTGCTATGTTAAATGTAATGACTCCAAGATGAATGCATAATACAACTTTTAAAACTATGACCTGAAAAAAATGTTATTGATAAATTCAGATATGAACATTTGTCATTATTTCCGGTATTAAAGCACTCTAAAACAGTAGTGTGTAAGTAGTTTACACACCATTCTTTGTTATCTGGAGTTCTTTGGTGTACTTGAGATGCTGCGATGACTTCGGCTTGACGTGTCAGCACTGCTGCACGATGAGGAACGCCGAGCGCGACGCTGGTTGCTGCCATTGGGTGTTACTGACCTTGACCTTGATCCAGATCCTGACCTTGAACCTGACCTTCCCTTTGACCCAGATCGAGAAACTCTTCTCCTGTAATAAAGTAATGCAGAAAATTGTTAAACTAATAAGGCTTACAAATTTCATACAGCATAAAACATGTAGAGACAAAAAAATATGATCAAGAGTGAAAAAAAAATAATTTGAACACCATGTTCATAATGTAAACCAAACCATGACAGTTACATCTAAATGAGTAAATATAGGAACTTAACTTTCATAAAAAATTCCACAATTTCACAAACCATGGAGTGGAATCTGCACTACACTTTTTTTTTCAATCATAACTAGAAATGTGTCCATAGGACACGGGTGCCCCCCTATTCCGGCCACTGTTTTGTCAATCTTATGACTCGAGGTCAAATCTTTTTGGGCTACATGTGCCACAAGTTAAAAACTAAAAATCTTTTACTAAGCAAAGGGCAAGAACTTTACAAATACTGAATAAATCCACAAGCAAACCCAAAGTGTGTAAGTACACATGCTGACCAACTTTCTTGAAAACTTTCAGGCCTACAGGTCAAATACTTTTTCTAAGCTATGCATGCTGATCAACATTTCTGTAAAGTTTTATGACAATAGGTCAAATACTTTTTGAGCTATGTGCCACACAAGTTGAAAATTGCAAATTTTTACTAAGTCAAGGGCAATAACTAAGGGTGTAACGGTTTACCGGTATACCGATATATTGCAATATGAAAAAATAAATTTCGAACCGCGGTACGATTTTTGGAAAACCGGTATTTTATAAAAATCATCATTTTCAATTAATTGCCTTCTAATTTTGTACAAATTTCACATAAAATCTTTAATTGGCAAAATTTGTTGGGGCCAACGTAAGATAAAAGTATCCGACAACTAGTACACTTAAAAGTCAATAAGCGGCCGCATAATTTACATAAGCGGCCCAGATGTGAAAGGTCACACGCGACTAGTTTTGTTTATCAAATTGTGTGACACTACTTTCTATTTATTCCTTACATTTTTATTAAGTTTCTACTAAAAATATATACATATAATAATAATATATAAATGTTACTCCATCTTTACATCAAAACATATACACGACAATACGTATTGCAATATATTGCAATACGCTTCAGCAAAATGGCAATATATTGCAATATGGTTTTTGCTGTATTGTTACACCCCTAGCAATAACTCTGACAAAACAGAATAAATTCTCAAGCGAAACCCCAGGTGCACAACTTCACATGCAGATCAAGTTTCCAGTAAAGTTTCATAACTCTAGGTCAAATCCTTTTTGAGTTATATGCCACACAAGTTGAAAATTGGAAAGTTTTTACTAAGTCAAGGGCAATAACTCCACAAATACTAAATAAATCCACACAAAAATACCCAGTTGCACAACTTCACATGCTGAGCAACATAAATGTAAGGACCATGACTCTAGGTCAAATACTTTTTGAGTAACATGGGACACAAGTTGAAAATTGCAAATTTTTACTATATCAAGGGTAATAACTTTACAAATACTAAATAAATCCACACAAAAATACCCAGGTGCACAGCTTCACATGCTGAGCAACATTACTGTAAAGTTTTATGACTCTAGGTCAAACACTAGTTGAGCTATGTGCAACACAAAATGAGAACGGACGGACGGACAGACAGACGGACAAGGGTAAATCTAAATGTCCCCCCCTAAAGTGGGGGCACAATAAAATCTGATTGAAGGTGACAAATTTACTACATATCCAAAGCATATATATTTAGATAAACATTCACAATTATTTCTGCTTTAACATAAGAACAGTTTATAAACTCCAACTGCACTTTACATTATATGATACATGCACCAATTCCATGTTATGACCTTGACCTTTGAGCTAGGAACTAGAGTCTTGCAAGCAACATATTGTTTACATATGTTGGTCGTATCCACCAATTTATTCAGAAACCCCATCTTTAATTCAGAGGTCATAGACAAGACGCAAAGTATGTTTAAATACAGTTAAACACCTTCTCCCCCAACAAAACATTTTATGGCAGGAGCATATAAACCTAACAACAGCCCTTAATTTTAAAATTTTCACAAAGTTCACAAAAGGGCCATTTTCTTTCTTCAAATCCATGTTACAGTTATAGGCCTTGGAGAGAGTCCTATTATGCTCTAAAAGAAGTGTATAAAATTTCAATATGTTTCAAAGCCAGATGCAAATGGAATATGAATATATCTGAGGTGGTACGCAAACTTTTTACATAAATTCTAAGAAAAAGGGGCACAATTCTGTTAAAATGCTTGATAGTGTTACCTCCTGTCTACAGGTTGGGGGCATGATGGTGAACAAGTTTGCAAAGTTTCAAAGCCATATGCCAATGCACTTTAAAAATATTTGAGGTGTTACACAAACTTTAACATAACAAACTTTTACATAGATAAGCAAACGCTCGAGTGACTAGGATAGCTCTACTTATCATATTCTCATCAAATTTTAAAGGTGCTTAAAAAGGGCTAGAAGGCTATACCACCACCTCCCATTCATCAACAGTAACAACATGGTAGCAACATACCTTTTATTTTTTGATGCCCTTCCCGAGTCAGTGTCTGAATCTGAGGTACTAGAGCTAGATGACCCAGAGCTGCTACTGTCAGAGTTGAAGCCTGTCGGAACCTGAAGGTCAACTTTCTCTGCCATTGCTGCAACTTCTGGCCGTACCTCCTGAATCATCATCATTATTTGATTAAAACTGATTTAATTTAAACATGTATTAAGTATAACCCTATACATCCAACAAAATCTATGGTATATATTATATATTTCATTATTATATATGATACTGATACCTGTTCAAACCTATTATACCTTTTTTTCCCATATTTTTTCATATACAATATTCACATTGTAACAACATTAATTACAAATCAGGGCAATGAAAATACTTCATACAAAATATACAAAACCATTTTACTACTTTATGTTAATATTTTTTTGATGTTCACATGACAAATGTCTTAGTGTGATATCAGAGCAGTAATTTTACAAAGTTATGTAATGATAATTAAAAGCAGCACATCTCTTGATACATGATATTTTTTCTGACTTCTTAAATATGTAGTCAGCTTATATAATAAAGGAGTTAAAAAATCTGGAAAAAGTGTGATCCCTCGGAAGCATTAATTACGACAAAATTACATGAAAATTGCAGTGAGTCTGTACCTGAGGGACAATGAAAAAGTGCAACATCCCTCACACCCTCTAGCACCGGCTTGAGCGGTACTCAAAACCTAGTCTTAGGCACTAATTTTTGTTCTTAAATTACTTTCACATTAAAACATATGTAGAAATTATTCTAAATAGGTTATGAAAACTTATACACAAATATACATAATAGTGCTTGTAAATTCCGTCATATTTTGCATGAGATTTAAAAAGTTTTAATCATGAAAATTTACCTATTTCTTAAACTGTTCATATATATTCCTAACAATTGATTTTCTGAAAAAATTGTTAACTCACTTGGAGACACAAAGTTATTTTTTACCTGTAATTTCTTTAACCATTTCTTTGAAAGTTTAGGTCTTCCTCTGACAGTTTTATGCCAGACAATTGGAAAGTTTACAACACTACAGAAGTTTTGTGTTACAGCAATACTGTCATCAAGGTTGAGTACAACATGCCACCAGCCTCCAGGTATAAATACAGTCTCTCCAGGTCCCTGTAATATCTCTAACTGAAATACACAATATAAGATATTTAACAAGAGCTGTCCGTAAGACAGCGCGCTCGACTTTTTTATTGCTTGCCAATAAAAAAAGTTTTTGCAGTAAAAGGCAATACAAGAATCTCTGTATTTTTAAAGTGAACAATGGCCATGAGCATTAAGATATTTAGTGAAGAATTATTTTATTATGACATAATTTATGGTAAAGTGAACAAGTGGATAGGAATGAATTTTTTTAGATTTTTTAAGTTTTTTAGTGCTTGCCTATAATACAAAACATTGACAGTTAAGGGCCATAATTCAAATAAAATCTTTGACAGAATTACCTTCTCCTGGA
The DNA here is from genome assembly GCF_026571515.1 of Ruditapes philippinarum. NCBI lineage: Eukaryota > Metazoa > Mollusca > Bivalvia > Venerida > Veneridae > Ruditapes > Ruditapes philippinarum. The sequence continues at coordinate 17,542 of NW_026856913.1, read as the reverse complement.
CATGTTTGGGAATCATGATTGTAAACAAGTATTCCAACTTTCAAATTAATATCTCAAACAGTTCAGTCAAAAAGTGGACTGGTACTAAAAACTTAACCAAGATTCTAAGTCGATAAAAGGCCTTAATTTTTAAAACAAATCCTTGACAGAGTTACCTTCTCTTGCGTACAGATGGGGTAATGATGTGAAATAGCATTAAAAGTTTCAAAGCAATATCTCAAAGGGTTAAGGCAATAAGTGGATTTTACCCATATTCAATGTATTTTCTAAGTCAAAAAGGGGCATAATTCTGTCAAAAACCTTGACAGAGTTATGTCCTCTTGTCTGTTGATGAAGGTCGTGATGGTAAACAAGTATGGTCAGTTTCAAAGCAATACCTCCAATGGTTTTGAAATAAAGTGAGGTGGTACAAAAAACTTAACCAAGCTCAATACACTTTCTAAGTCAAAAAAGGGCCATAATTCTGTCAAAAACCTTGACAGAGTTATGTACTCTTGTCTGTAGATGGAGGTTATGATGGTGAACAAGTATGGTAAGTTTCAAAGCCATACTTGTAATACTTCTGAAATAAAGTGGGGTGGTACGAAAAACTTAACCAAGGTGTGACGCCAACGCCGACGCCAACGCCGACGCCGACGCCGGGGCGAGTAGGATAGCTCCCCTTTTCATAGAAAAGTCGAGCTAAAAATTCATAAAAATTGTTATAAGGTTCATAAAAAATATTATCTCTATTTATACCTTTAATTTGTTGGCAAAGTTCAAATGAAATAATGACTCCTTTGTTAGTCATGTAAGTATTTAAATCAATTCAATTTCTCATTTTAACTAAGAATTCAAAATAAATTTTAAGCAGTCTGTTTTAATGCAAAACCTCCAAAATAATGATAATTTATAAAACTATAAAGATCATTAGTTTAAATGTACATTTTTACTGTTTAATACTTTTGTTTGTGTAATTGACTAAAAACTGACAGTAATCCTTGCTTCCCTCCCATCCTCCTTGGACAGTCAGTCAGTACTTTTTCCATCTAGAAATGCATCACCACAAAATCATACTCAAATTTCTTGATTTCAATATAATTAACATAATTTCCTAGAATTGATAAACCTCCTTAATTATACTATAGTTTTAAGGTAGCAGTAAAAAAATCTCACTGGTTTACAGTCCTTTGGCCAGGTGGGTAGTTGTGTGCGTGGATACATGACCTTGAACCATGTGACAGCCTCATCTCTTTGTTTACCCCCCTCTGATGATTTTACTTTGATCAGATCTTTTGCTGTATGAGTTGGCAATAAACACCATCTGTGACAAAATAAATAGGAAAAACTAGAACTGCCACTATCATGGCGTGAATACCCCCGCATACCACTTTGTCAGAATCAACAGTGGCCATTTAGAGCTCAAGGACAACCTCCCTGCCAAATCTGAGGTTACTAAGCCAGTGCATTGCTAAGTTATGTATTCTACATGCTTCAAATGTCAAAATCAATACATTGCGGACAGGACATTCTTTAGCAATTAAGAAGAAAAGCTTTTTTTGTCAAGGTCCCTGTGACCTTGACCTTTGACCCATTGACCTCAAAATCAATAGGGGTCACCTTATAGTCATGATCAACATCCATGCCAAATATGAAGACTGTGGGTCAAAGGAATCTTAAGTTAATGGGTGGACAAACTTTTTGAAGTCAAAGTCCCTATGACCTTGACCTTTGATCCAGTGACCTCAAAATCAAAAGGGGTCATCTACTAATCATGATCAACATCCATGCCAAATATGAAGACTGTTGGTCAAAGGAATCTATAGTTATTGGGCAGACAAACTTTTTGAAGTCAAAGTCCCTGTGACCTTTGACCTGGTGACCTCAAAATCAATAGGGGTCATCTACTAATCATGACTAACCTCCATGCCAAATATGAAGACTGTGGGTCAAAGGAATCTTAAGTTATAGGGCGGACAAGCTTTTTGAAGTCAAGGCCCCTGTGACCTTGACCTTTGACCTGGTGACCTCAAAGTCAATAGGGGTCATCTACTAATCATGACTAACCTCCATGCCAAATATGAAGACTGGGGGTCAAAGGAATCTTAAGTTATAGGGCGGACAAGCTTTTTGAAGTCAAGGCCCCTGTGACCTTGACCTTTGACCTCAAAGTCAATAGGGGTCATCTACTAATCATGACTAACCTCCATGCCAAATATGAAGACTGTGGGTCAAAGGAATCTTAAGTTAATGGGCGGACAAGCTTTTTGAAGTCAAGGCCCCTGTGACCTTGACCTTTGACCTGGTGACCTCAAAGTCAATAGGGGTCATCTACTAATCATGACTTGCCTTCATGCCAAATATGAAGACTGTGGGTCAAAGAAATCTTAAGTTATTGGGCGGACAAGCTTTTTGAAGTCAAGGCCCCTGTGACCTTGACCTTTGACCTGGTGACCTCAAAATCAATAGGGGCCATCTACTTATCATGACTTACCTCCATGCCAAATATGAAGACTGTGGGTCAAAGGAATCTTAAGTTATTGGGCGGACAAGCTTTTTGAAGTCAAGGCCCCTGTGACCTTGACCTTTGACCTAGTGACCTCAAAATCAATAGGGGTCATCTACTTATCATGACTAACCTCCATGCCAAATATGACGACTGTAGGTCAAAGGAATCTTACGTTATTGGGCGGACAAGCTTTTTGAAGTCAAGGCCCCTGTGACCTTGACCTTTGACCTAAAAATCAATAGGGGTCATCTACTAATCATGACTAACCACCATGCCAAATATGAAGACTAAGGGTCAAAGGAATCTCAAGTTATTGGGCGGACAAGAAAAAACCGACGGACAGCCGGACGACCGGACAGCCGGACGGACGGACGGACAAGCTGATTCCAGTATACCCCCCTTACAACTTTGTTGTGCGGGGGTATAAATATTTTACCCGATAGTCAAAAAAATATAAAATCATTGTATTTAAGGTATGAGCCCCCTAATGGGCACTATAAGGAACTATAAAATTGACAACATAGGTCAGTTATATATCTTAAAAGACACAAGAATGCAAAATTTAAACAAAGTTTACCGTATGGTTCACGAGTTATGGAGATTTTTCTTAAGTAAAACTTGGCTATTAGAAGGGCTCTTTTAAAGAAATGAGAAACTCTAAATATTCTATTTTATAATCATTATGAAAAAATGTTTTCCTATAGAACTATAGAACATTTTTGAGAAACAAATAATAGCATTCAGCTAACAAATGACCCAGCAAAATTATTATTTCTACTCAAAATGTCTGAAATATGTATATAAATGTTACCCTACCCCACCCATTTTAAGTACTTTTTGATCATTTTTCTACTTGAAGGGCCTTTTTCAAAGTATCCCTTAAATTTACTCAAATCAGGGGCTGTTTTCAAAGTTTGCATAAATTTTCTTAAAAGTATAGTGGTTGCGCTTGTCAAATATAAAATACTTTTACCGTTTAGTTTTTAGTTTATTTGTCTTTGAAAATATCAGGTACCATATTTGATAAAAAAATTGGCACAATTTAGCCAATAAATACCAATAATAATTTCATAATTAAAATGAAACGCTTTTCTCTTCTCAAGAGTGATATGAGAGACACAAATAATGTTCAAAGAAAGAAAAAAAAAGTTGCCGCTTTTGGGGCTTGAACCCACGCCCCTCAGTTACAATGCAGTTGACAGTAGTTCTAGCCTATTTGAATACTCTTCAAAGTGGAGGTAATGCATTAGGTGGATCATACCTTAATTTACAAACTAATAACTTGTATAAAAGTTAAAACTGCCTTTTTTTGGATGCCTCTAAAAGTAAGGTATACATGTACTAATTCACAGTATATACATAATAACATTTTTAAATATTTTTTTTGTTAAGGTTTTGACAAACTAATTCTGCTCAGTCTACTGACCTAGAATATTGAAAATTTTACACTTTATTGTATTTCCAAACTTAAAGCAGAAATGACAAAAAAGATTCTAGAAAATTTCAGTAGAAACCCTTGTAAAGGCTATTTTAATGAAGTGTTCAATCATTAGTTTCAAACCTTCCTTCCAATTTAGTTATTTGTAAAGTAAGAGAAGGTATAAAAACCAATTGGCAACACATTACAATTAAAACAAACAAATCATAAAGACAGGTTTAGTTACTTTCAATGTAATTCAAAGTAAATCATATCATATTTTGTAATCTTATTAAACCTTTAGTCTGCTGTTGGCAAAAAATTTCTGCCCATGCGACCAGATAGATGCAATCTGACCATGGTCTGCACAGTTCGCTACCCAGTCAGCACTTATTTTCAAATTTTCCTTAAATAAAAATTGGTTTTACTCACACTAAACGATGGACAAGTTCACTTAGCATAGTAAGGATTAATCATGTTCTATGTACATGAATTTAATGTTACTTATGTAAGTATCCTTGTTTATTGTTGATCTTTCTTATTACTGTGATTCATATCTCATGTAACATGACCCTTAATTGGTTTATAAAATGTATTTGTTTAGTTAGTTCAATGTATTTCAATGTGTTTACCTTTTATATCCTGTAATAAGGGCATTCCAGGCACTGGTTCCCAGAGGGTCTATATGAATACCTGTCCCTGACCTTGCTGACCCCATAACAAACCACCTGCTCAATATGATAATATTGTATGTAATACATGTTACGACGTACAATCAATAGGGAAGTAAAAGATGGATAAGATGAACTGTTTTAGGCTGATTTATTTAGGTCTCATCTATTCTCAAAAACATTTTCATAACAAATATAAAATAAAAACATTTAAAGATTGTTTAATCTTTAAAATGACACAGGACTGACATATATCATTCCCATTACTAGTTGTGTTGAAATTTCTATTCTGAGACATGCAAAATAGTATTTACAATAAAAAAAATGATTGAGTTTACATAATTCCAACAGCTAGATTTTCCAGTCTGTTCATAAAACGCTTAATTGGAAGTTTTTGTTGTAAACCTTTTACGCTTTGCTTAGTAGAGCATATTTTGTGAGCAATGAGGAGTATACATGTAGTATTGTATGTATCAATTTATACATTTACTAATTAGACAAGAGCTTTTTATGTGTCTTTTCCTGGTAATTATATAATCAATTATACCAGTAATGTAACATATACTTGTTTTATGGGGAAAAATGATGATGCTTAGAATGAATGTACTTTTAAACTGAAAATCTTCAAATCTTTAATCTAATCTAATCCTTTAACCCCACTAAATTTGAGTAATTTACTCATCCTGCGGTCCATTGTTTGCTTAAAGTTGCCTCATGATCAACAAGAGGGCCATGATGGCCCTGAGGTCGCTCACCTTCACCGGAGCGGGCCCAGTTTAAACCCCAGGGCTTTTATTTTACTACACACATATAATGTAAAATAATGATTCCCCCCCCCCCCCGACAGGGCCAATTTTAACCCAAGGGCTTTTATTTGAACAAACTTGGTAGAAACCCATAAGAAGATGTTTCATGCTAAACATCTAAGCTCTAGCTCATTTGGTTTTTTAAAAGAAGATTTTTTAAGTTTTTACTGTACACATATAGTTAAAAACAATGACACCCCTGGGGCGGGGCCAGTTTTGACCCCCGAGCTTTAATTTGAACAAACTTTGTAGACACTCACTAGAAGATGTTTCATGCTTAATATCTAAACTCTAGCTATTTGGGTTTTTTCAAAGAAGACTTTTAAGTTTTTGCTATACACATATAAGAAAATCAATGAACCCCTGGGGCGGGACCAATTTTGACCCCAGGGCTTTTATTTGAACAAACTTGGTAGACACCCATTAGAACATGTTTCATGCTAAATATCTTAGCTCTAACTCTTTGAGTTCTTTAAAAGAAGATTTTCTAAGTTTTTACTATATGCATATAGGGAAAATCACTGACCGCCTGGGGCTGGGCCAATTTTGACCCCAGGGCTTTTATTTGAACAAGCTTGGTAGACACTCACTAGAAGATGGTTCATGCCAAATATCTAAGCTCTTGCTCTCTGGGTTTTTTAAAAGAAGGTATTTAAAGTTTTTTCTTTCGGTTGCCATTGCAACCAGAGTTCTGCATGGAATTAAATTCTTTGAACAATTTTTAAAGGTGACCACCAAACGAACATTCCTGTGAAGTTTGGATGAAATTGGCTTAGTGGTTTATGAGGAGATTGCATTTAAAGTAAAAGTTTACGGACGGCCGGACGCCGGACGAAAAGCGAGCACAAAAGCTCACCCTCTCACTTTGTGACAGGTGAGCTAAAAGGGTATTTTGCCTTTTGATTACACTTGATATTAAGGCTCTATAGTGTTATTGCATAGATAAAACTTGTTCTTTCAAACCCAACTACAAGCCTCCCTCTTTGTTGTTTTCTATTGTATAATCATATTTCAACTGTGTACATTAGCAACTGCAAATTCTACATTTCTGCCATAACGTTTATGAGCTGACATATTGGTTCAAAATGTTACAACACATTCATATCATGTTTGTTGTTTACAACATTACCTATAAGGTGGCCTTTTGTCTTCACCAGCATATCTAAATAAATCATCCTGAAAGAACTTTGGCACTTGATAATCTTCTAACAAACGATTTTTCTTTGCATGCTGCAAAATAAAATACAACACACAAGATCATACAGAAATTCTAGCATGCCATTTATTTTTCCCTTTTCTTAACCAATAACCTGCCAGACCCAAAAGTTGATAAGACATTGCCACCAGTATAGAACCAGGGTAGCCTGAAAATCAGTGCAGCTTGACCAGGCTCTTTACTGTTGGGCTTATCAACTCAAATATTCATTTTGATATCAAAAATATAAAATAAAAATACAAATTGAGATGTCATTACACCAGTGTTCTTGACAACTAATACATGTATTTTCAGGGCTTGTCAAGTTGATAGTAAAATAAGAGCCTTAGTAATATAAGCATTAACAAGGAACATAGTTATGAGTCTTGGATATAAACCAAAGAATTTTTTAAGTTCAAACCGGGCCATATTTCTGTCAAAATCAATACTAGATTTATGGGCCTTTCTTTTATGCTCTCAAATAAGTGTGTGAAATTACAAGCAAATTTCATTTGTAAATGATTTGATGTTTCATGCAAAACTTTAACCGAAGTGTTACCATAACGCTGAAGCCGGTGAGTAGGATAACCCTACTATTCTTGGAATAAGCAAGCTAAAATAATAAAGTTATATATCAAAACATAATAACAAAAGTCACTTTACAAATGTACCTCTCCATAGCTACTGTCAAATATATACAATGGACTGTCATCTTTATTATTCTGCATGTATTGTGTAAAATATTTCATCTTCATCTTCACAGAATAACCCTCGTCATCCTCACCACATTTAAACTTCTGGTTACGATATTTTTTGGACAACCTCTGAAAATATTACAAAAATGTACATAACATGTGAAGAAACTTGAATATAGATAGAACTGTATCAATGGCAATTTCAGTCACATGACCTGAGACAATTGATTTTATGGCAAATGCTTAATAGTACCCGACAATTTAAATTAAACCTTATTCTAATACTTTGAACCCATATCTTCATGGTAACATGAGACCATAAAATCATTTAGAGTGAAAATTTTAAAATATCATTATGTACCAACTGATAAACGAATGGTGCAGACAATGAACAGATGGCACATGCTGACTGATCTTGGTCCCAAGTGTATATTCCATATTCTAACACGACCCGCATTTTTCCCTATTTAACATAGAAGAACCTAAAGTGCGTGTTATTATGCTATAAAATCACTATTTGACGTTCTATATTTAGACATGTGACGTAATCATTATACATGTGAGGTAACCACTATAAAATCCGACGCGCTGACAATAAGTACAGAAACAAATAAGGCGCAATTTTGCTTAGTATTAGGTATGCAGCATGTATTTGTTGATGTTGTGTTAGAATCAAAATAATATTTCCAAACCGGTGATTTTATCGCTGGATCAAATCACTGTTTGTCGTTCGGATGCGCATCATTATATCACTCGGTCTAAGCCCTCATGATATAATTCCTCGCAACCGAACACCAAACAGTGATGTTATTGAGTGATAAAATCACAGTTTGGGATATATTATTTCTTAAGCAACCAACAGGTTAATCCAACAGCATAAGTCTAGACTGAATACTTAAAAATGTTAATAAAAGCAACTTTTTCCTTTGACAGAGTTAAAAATAATGTTAATATAATAAATGTTATAATTAAATTACTTTTTGCCAACAATAAGCAATATACTTCCTTCAAAATAAATCTGTAAGATTCAATCTAAATATTCTTTACATGTAGTATTACTTATATTTTTAACAACTATCAGAGACATATCTAAAGTTTTCAACTTGTGATTTTGTAACTTACTGTACTGATATATCAAAGTAGTATTTTTCTTTTATTTAATACCTTTGAAAATAATTAAATAGCTAATTTATTTAATGTTGTCCCTATGCACCTTTTATTCATTTTCACCATGTAATAAAAGCTAGAGTCTGTTTCCCGGAACTAACAGTAGACTGTACTGCTGTCACATTAGGAAACAAGATAGTGACATGTGACAGTAGAAACTGAACATTGAGAGACAGACATTTCAACAACAAGGATAACTCTCCAATGAGGGCACCAGGGTACATGTGGGTCGATCCACTATCAATAAACTTTACAGCTTTTTCTAATGCTACAAAATGTCACTTTAAAATCTCAAAGAGATATTATGTCAGCAGCATTTAATGTCATTGCACCCCAAAATATAATACATGTGCAAAGCTTACATATTGAAATCCCTATAATAAATAACTGACGCTCAATTAAATGTAAAAACAATTGCTTAATAAAGTCCATTATAATACAAACAGTTTCTCACATCTAGAGTCCACTTCTGTTCAGCATGCCAATCATCCTGTAAATGGGTGATAACAACTGGGGTGTAGGTACGCTCATATTTATCTTGGAATTCCTCCACAGTTAATGTTCGAGCATCTACTCTTTCCACATTATCTTTAACAGAGGACTTTGACAGGTCAACTGTTTCATGATATCCATGCTTAAACCAACCATCTGGATCTGAGCTCAACTCTGTAATAACACAAAAACGTATCTACCATATTTAATTTGCACTTGATGGTAATTGTCATAATACCAAAATAAACCTACAACAAGTACAATAAATATATGCTCTGACAAATGAATCATGATCAGAATCAGATCTGACCAAATATGAATTTGGCCCATGGAACATCACAACCCTTTACAAACATGGGTCCACTTTTATTTCTGAAGTATTTGCACCTGAACTGTATCTCAGATTTTGACAAATCCTATAGTCTGACATTTGAGACAACTCTAAAAACGACTTCAGCAACTGAGAAAAAAACAGAAAGTTAGTCACAGACAAGATGCATGTCTTGGACAACAGCAAAGTGAAAATTATAGTGCATCCCTAATTTACTTTAAGGCAATTCATTTCATCAATCAAAAAGCCAATTAAATCAAAGGTGCTGGTTGATTGAAAGGATATAAAGAGATGAGACTTATAAATTTGTAGAAGTTCCTTAATTTAAGTTAATAATTAAAGAAATGCCAAAAATTATGATGGTCATTAAACAAATAAATAACCATTAATAAGCCACGGACTTCACCTTAAAGTTGAATAATGCCATAAATTACAAATTTGAAATTTTTGTTCTAGGCTGTATGATGAATTGCCTTTGGAAGACAGTAATAACTATACTAAAAGAATTATAACTAAAAGCCTAACAAAGTTTTCCCTAAGAAATGGCCCTAATACTACTACCTAATATCAGAGTTTTTGGGATTCCATTGTAGTTTAAAGAGGTTTATTTGACTTTATTGTTGCTTTTTACATCTTTTACCCAAATGGTAATTCAAAACCATCAATATTGATAATATACAGATGAAATTACTGTCATTATATTAAAGCAATTGATTTTTTTCCAACAGGACTACATTGTACATGTACATGTACTTGTACATTTATATGTGATATTGATCAGTCTGCGGTGATTTGTGACTGTGACTTTCCGCTTGCCTTTTGTTTGTTTCATTTTTAGGCCTTTTCCCAACAGTATTTCAGTCAAATAGGTGGGTAGTTTCCTAACCATTGTTCCTGGAGAGTTACACCAGTACTAGACTACCTTCCTCCGTGCTAAACTACCAAAGCATCTCCCGGGGATCAAACCCACGCCAGAGAGGTAACTGGATTAGAAGTCATAGACTCTAACCCCTCGACCACGGAGGCGGTCCCGCTTGCCTTTAAAAGTGTCCGCTCTGACAAAGCGGAAAGTGCAGAAGTTGCTTGAGCTGTACTGTTTTTGCATGTTTATGTTTACTACTAGTAGAACTAAATTCTACTACTAGGTTCAGGAAAGTTCTGTTTCATATCTACTGGTCAGGGGTCATCAACTGCACACTTTTTCAACATTTTTCCATATCAGATTTCATAATTCTAAAGCTACAGATCTGAAAATATGACACAGTACTACTAGGTACTTCTAACTAACAAACTACTGGTAGTTTGTTTAGTTTTGATGATGTTGACACCTACATTTGAGGTTTGTCAAGGAGGGTATCAAAATTATCTTAATTGTCCACACTACAGTACCATATGTCTGGACAGATACATACAGTTAAAAACTTTGGCGTTTTAATTTTTAACAATTATACAATATTTCAGAAGTAAGTGCTGAAGTTTTGGATATTCTGTTGTTTACCCTGCAAATGATTAAAGCTAGTAATAAAAGGTCAGGTATTGCACTCTTGATGTCCAAATTTTTAACATCAATGTTCTAGAAATAGACAATAAAATAATATGAAATTAGGCAAAGCCTATGAACGGGAAAGTCGATAAAAATTCCTTTCATTTTTTTCTGTTTTAAAGATGTCATTAGGTATTTCATACACCCCTTCCGTTTTCACTCAGAACGCTTGACATTTACAATTTATCCGAAAAGTTGAGATTTGTTCCGTTATCGGAATACTCTGTCTTTTATCAATGGGTTACATTGTAAATGGCGGCGCCTCACTAGGACTGACACTGAAAATCTAATTGATTGGTAAAGAATTCTATCAGTGTTTTTTTCTCTACTTTGGGAATGGGGCCGGTACCAGACTGATTGGGAAAAAAATGCGTTATTTTGACTAAAATTGGGAATTTTTTTAATGCATTTTTTCAGCTACAAATGAGATTAGACATCATGAATAAAGATAGCTAACAGCTTCTACTGTCAAAATAGAACTATTGAGTGGTGATTTATATGAATCTGTTGGATTTAAATGATCTTAGAAAAATCACTTGGCCTTGTGGGTATTTTGAACAGCCGTTTTGGGAATTAAACTTTGGAAATTGGGAATTTTAATGTCTATTTTCTATTGGGAATGGTACCGTTTTAGGGTAGTAGTTATATAAAGAAAAAAAACACTGTCTATATTTGTCAGATCTAGTCAGGTGCCACCATTTTTAATGTAACTCAAGTATAACATGCGAGGCATTCCCATAACCAACAATCCCAACTTTGCTTATTAATAATAATCCTCGAGTATTCCGAGTGAAAACGAAAGCGGTGCATGAAATGGTGTTTGGACTTTACACCTCCTAGATGTTTCATCCCTAGACGTTTCACCCTCAAAACCCTGGTCTTTTCACCTCCACTTTTTAAATTTGATAAATATATGAAATAAATACCATTATGGTTTATAATATTATATATAATATAACACATACTTGCAAACAACTACATTCATGATATAAAGAAGATTTTTCTGACAAAAATATAGTGAAATTTCCCTGGGAAAATAATTATAAATATATATGAGTTACTTATATATATTTATATCTCACTCTTTGTTAAATTAAAATTCTGAATGTATTTTGGGCTGAAGGCCTTATATTACTAAATAAACTCATTGTCATTGTCTGAAAGAATTATCAGCTATAAGTCTACATGTATATATTATTTCATTTTTTTTTTGTTATCCAAAATTTAAATACCATAAAAAAGTATTGATTGATTAAAATATGTTTTTATATAACAGATAAGAACAATTAGAAGTGTGAAACAATTTTGAATAAAGCATTATAACACTTATTTTTTTTTTTTTTTTTTTTTTATTTATACATTTTAGGAACATAGCACAAAATACAAAATATAAAATCATACAGTTAAGAGATAACATAAATAAATCATATATATAAAATGAGATCATAAAACAGCATAAAAGAGCACACTTTTGTCATAAAAAATAAAATAAGAGGTACTATGCACCTATGGATAGCCCATTAAGCTAAATGCTTATTTCAATGGGGTCCATAGAAATAAAAACTAACATAATTTTACCCTTCCCCCCCCCCCCCCTAAAAAACAAACAAGATAAAAAATAAACTAACTAACTTTGGTCAAATTTTGGTTGAAAAAGGAAATATATTTATAAAAGTATGCCTTTTTAAAATAAGCCTAGTATTACTATCACAGAAATATTTGATCACAGTGCCTAACACATTAGTTGTACACATATATATCTTCTGAAAGACTTTTATAGCTTTCTAGTAGGTACTTTTTAACAGATTTTTGTATTGCACAAAATTATTAATGGATTTTATATATTCTGGCAGATCATTCCAGTCTTTAATTCCATATAATAAAAGGTCTGTTTCATCACAGAATTACACTGGGGGACAATAAAATTAAAATTGCTTGATCTAGTATTGTAAAATCTTGCATCAGCACAACATCTAAAGTCGGCTCTAAGGTATGATGGACTCTTTTTTGTAAAAAATCTTTATACATATGATTTAGTCTTAACTTTTTACTCTGTTTTCTACATTTAACCAATTTAATTTTTCAAACTCATACACTGTTACAGAAGTTCTGGGCGGTAAGTTTTGGACAAATCTTAATACCTTATTTCTGAGTAATTTGTAACTTTCTTTTCAAATGTTTTTGATAAACCTTCATACCAAGAGGAACAAGAGTAGTCAAAATGACACTGAATCAGGGCTGAACATAAAAGCTGTTTTGTTTTAGTATCTAAAAGTCTGCTCTGCCTGTATAAAACTTGAGCTTGGCATTCACTTTAGAAATAATGTTATTAACAATAGTTTCCCCCAGATAAATCACTATTGATATAAAGACCAAGATACTTGACTAAATTAGTACCCTTTATGCTATGACCATTACATGTAACAGTAAATTGTTCTTGCTTTTGTAATTTTTCTTTTGGGGCCAAATAGCATACATTCTGTTTTACCAAGGGGAGTGACAGCTATTGTCTACGAGCCATTCTGAACAGCTTTCTAGGGCTGTCCCAAGTTTTTCTGAGATGAAATTCGGGTCTTTATGTGAGAATAAGATAGTGCTGTCATCTGCATAGAGTATTAACTTGCAATCATTATCAATACTTAAAATCATATCATTTACGTAGCACAGAAAAAGCAACGGCCCTAGAATACTACCTTGGGGGACGCCACATGTCACACTATTATATTATTATATATAATATTATAAACCATAATAAACACTGGTTTATTAATTACTAAATAAGCACCTTTAGAAGTGTGTAACTTATAGTTCTTATTAGTTTTTATAAAATAGGAAATAAAATTATATGATGAAAATAACAGTGTTTATTTTAATGTTATGTTATTGTATAGTGCATACATTGTAGATATAGTAATTGGCTCTGAATAAAATTTAGTAAATCTGATCATTTTGTTTTTACAAAAAGAGTCCATCATACCTTAGAGCCGACTTTAGATGTTGTGCTGATGCAAGATTTTACAATACTAGATCAAGCAATTTTAATTTTATTGTCCCCCAGTGTAATTCTGTGATGAAACAGACCTTTTATTATAATGGAATTAAAGACTGGAATGATCTGCCAGAATATATAAAATCCATTAATAATTTTGTGCAATACAAAAAATCTGTTAAAAAGTACCTACTAGAAAGCTATAAAAGTCTTTCAGAAGATATATATGTGTACAACTAATGTGTTAGGCACTGTGATCAAATATTTCTGTGATAGTAATACTAGGCTTATTTTAAAAAGGGCATACTTTTATAAATATATTTCCTTTTTCAACCAAAATTTTGACCAAAGTTAGTTAGTTTATTTTTTATCTTGTTTGTTTTTTAGGGGGGGGGGGGGGGGAAGGGTTAAAATTATGTTAGTTTTTATTTCTATGGACCCCATTGGAAATAAGCATTTAGCTTAATGGGCTATCCATAGGTGCATAGTACCTCTTATTTTATTTTTTATGACAAAAGTGTGCTCTTTTATGCTGTTTTATGATCTCATTTTATATATATGATTTATTTATGTTATCTCTTAACTGTATGATTTTATATTTTGTATTTTGTGCTATGTTCCTAAAATGTATAAATAAAAAAAAAAAAAAAAAAAAAAATAAGTGTTTATAATGCTTTATTCAAAATTGTTTCACACTTCTAATTGTTCTTATCTGTTATATAAAAACATATTTTAATCAATCAATACTTTTTTATGGTATTTAAATTTTGGATAACAAAAAAAAAATGAAATAATATATACATGTAGACTTATAGCTGATAATTCTTTCAGACAATGACAATGAGTTTATTTAGTAATATAAGGCCTTCAGCCCAAAATACATTCAGAATTTTAATTTAACAAAGAGTGAGATATAAATATATATAAGTAACTCATATATATTTATAATTATTTTCCCAGGGAAATTTCACTATATTTTTGTCAGAAAAATCTTCTTTATATCATGAATGTAGTTGTTTGCAAGTATGTGTTATATTATATATAATATTATAAACCATAATGGTATTTATTTCATATATTTATCAAATTTAAAAAGTGGAGGTGAAAAGACCAGGGTTTTGAGGGTGAAACGTCTAGGGATGAAACATCTAGGAGGTGTAAAGTCCAAACACCATTTCGATTCATGAAATACCGAATTGCACCTTTACAACAGAAAAATGAACAATTTTTTAAACTGACTTCCCAGTTCTTAGGCTTTGCCTAATTTCATATTGGAATAAACATGGGTGAATTTTCTTTTTAAAAAAAAGCTACTGATTGATCGACAACCACTAAACAAAGGAAAAACCTAAATCACCTTATCAGGCATTTTCTTGGTCGTACAGGTTTGATGGTTCAAATTGTCCAATTTTGGTGGTCCCCAACCAGTATAGTTTATTTTATGCTTGTCATCAGAGCAACAGATAAGCTTTAAAAGTGAATTGGGTATTACTCCATCTTTTCTTTTGGAATTGGGTATTGGCTCCATTTAATTGGGTATTCCAAAACTCGATACCCTATGATTTCAAGATCAATTGGGTATTCAATTATGAAAATTTTATGGTTTCAATATAAATGAAATTTTACTGTTTTAAAAAGAAAATAGGATTAACAATTTACTAGAACTTTTCACAATTGTTTTATTTTTTATATAAAATGCTCAAGTTATATTTCATAAATTTTTTTTTAACAAGTTCGTTTTCTGACTGATTTTTGATTATTTACGATTGTTTTGTTTCAAATCATTTTCCCTTTTGTACGACGCCATATTGCTTTCAAAGCGTCTATTAATACAGGTGGGACCTACTTATTGACGGTCTCCACAAAATTAACGTCTCTGCCGGTCTGTGAAGACCGTCGACCTGAGTAGACAAACGACGGTGTCATGCTTTATTGATTTGACTTAGTCGGTCTTTGGAGCGGGGACCGTCGAAAGACCGGAGACCGTTTATTAGTTAGCATTGATTCGGGAATATTCGGATAGCATGCATATCGCTATTATTTGTCCAAAACTACGTGCATACGACAGATTAATTTTACGGTGATGAAAATGACAATACGCACAGGTTTTTAAGACAATTGCGTATTTTATTTTTTTTAATGGGTTTTGATACGCATTCTTAAAAAATCAATTGCGTATTTTATGAAATTAATTGCGTAAATACGCACCTTATCTGTTGCTCTGTTGTCATTATCATTACAGCCTTCAGTGTTATTTGCAGAAATAATTTCATGAACGATTATTTTGTAAAAAGTTGACTTGGGGGTCGAATTGACCAAGAGACGAGTTGACTCGAAATTGTTAGAAATTGGCCGTGAATAATTTCAGATGTTCTCTATTTAAGTTATATCAGTTCAATGGATCTATCATATAAGTACCTGGTCGAGCTTTTAACTTTGCTTCCCTCACACGTTTTCTTGTTCTGTGGTCCATTCATACGGAAAAACGCAGTATTTCAAAGACTATTTTTCTGGAAAATTTTGGTTGCACCAATTTCTACGACAAAGTGTTTCGCACGTACGCACATTTCCGGTAGTTACTCGATTTATGCATAGATATTAAATCAAAGAATGAATCGATTAAATGTAAAGCAATTTCACTAGCTACTAGCTAGAACTGTTAAAGGACAAAATGTTCATCTACGGGATCTAGTCTAGTATATTGGAACCCAAAACTAAACGAATATGCATGCATTTTTGTTACTATGCTTTTTGTCTTTTTGTTTTGTTGCAGTTTTCAATATAGACATACACAAACTCTTGGGGAATGTGGGGACAGCAGCCCAAAAAAGCAACTGTATATTGTTTGTTTAAGAATACTTTGGTATATGTATGAATAAAAAATTTAATTAAATAATATTATGAGTTTTGTAAATTGTCTGATAGAACATTATTCTCAAGATATTTAATAAACAATCAATCGCAAGTTTCCGTCGTCTGAATGTTGATGCCATAGGATTTAGGCGCGTTGATTGGTCACTACCCTCGGGGCAACCCCCCCCCCCCCCCCTCACCCACTCTAGAACCCTCCTACCTCTCATAACCATGTAAACTGCAGTTTTTATCATTTTAAATATGTTTTAATATTTGGTATATGCTTTTAATTCAGTTAGATATCTACCTTCATCTCCCACAAAAATAAAAAAAAATGATATATTTATATTTAGTAAAGATATATGACTCGCCGCTCATTTGTCAGCGCTCATCTTAATATGAACTTCATATAACTCCAACATTTTTTCACCAATTTTCAATATCTTGGTACCAAATGGTAGTGAATTGATTACTCTTAAAGGAATTTAAGCTGTCATTACAATCATTTCAAGTTTTAAGAAGATATGTAACAATGGTAGGATACTACGTCATCGCGCACCTGCTGAATGCTCCCACTTGGACCAATTTTTTGTCGACTCGAAGTTAAAATACAATTTAATTATAAGAAAACGTAAGAGTATCAAGAAATCATGTAGCGCACCAAAGAATGGCTATAGTACTTTAGATAATTGTAAAATAAGTTTATAGATTCATTGCCTGGTTTAGGCCTGAAAAAGGGATAAGTGTTTTTCTCTGAATGCTCCCACTCGGACTTTTTTCCCGAAACATATAAGAAATAAGGTTGAAAACCCTCTTTTGAAAATTTATTTCTAACGTACCGGCATATTACCGAGTCATGTTTACACATTTTTCTAGATTAGTTTCAAAATATTTT
>NW_026856912.1:0-26895 GCF_026571515.1 Ruditapes philippinarum | reverse complement strand
AAAAACTTAAAATACCTTCTTGTAAAACCAAAAGGCCTAGAGCTTAGATATTTTGCATAAGGCATCGTCTGGTAGACCCTTACCAAAAGATTGTTCAAATTATAGCCCTTGGGTCAAAATCGGCCCCGCCCTGTGGCATTGATTTTCACTATATGTACATATAGTAAAAACTTAAAACACCTTCTTGTAAAGACCCAAAAGGGCATAGAGCTTATATATTTTTGCATAAGGCATTGGTCTGGTAGACCTCTACCCAGATTGTTCAAATTATAGCCCTGGGAAAAAAATCGGGCCCCGCCCGGGGTCATTGGTTTTCCTTATATGTATAATAGTAAAAACTTAATATAGTAAAAACTTCAAAAAAAATTCTTGTAGCAATTGACAAATGCTAGAGGTTAGATATTTTGCATGAAACATTGTGTAGTAAAACCTCTAGCAAAGATTGTTCAAATTATAGCCCTGGGCGTCAAAATTGCCCCCCGCCCTTGAGGTCATTGATTTCAATATATACATATAGTAAAAAAATAAATAAATCTTATTGTCTGAAGGGTACAAGGCTTAGAGCTTTAATATTTGTTAAATTATATCATCTAAAGGTACTCTACAAATGTTATTCAAATTTTGCCTCTTGTGTCAAAATTAGCCCCGCCCCCGTGGCCATAGGATTTCCTTATATGTATATAGTAAAAACTTAAAAAATCATCTTCTCTAAATTCACAAAGGCTAGAGTTAAGATATTTTGCATGAAACATTGTGTGTGAACCTCTTGCAAGATTGTTCAAATTATAGCCCTGGGGTCAAAATTGGTTCCGCCCGGGGTCATTGATTTTCATTACGTACATATAGTGAAAAAATAAAAAAATATTTTTGTCTGAAGGTACAAGGCATAGAGCTTTGATGTTTGATATGTAATATCATTTATAGGTCCTCTACCAAAGTTGTTCAAAATTTTCCCTGGTGTCCAAATTGGCCCTGCCAGGGGCAGTGATTCTCATTATGTACACATAGTAAAAACAGAAAATAAAACAAATGTTTTCTGAATGGGAGAAGCTATAGCTTAGATATTTGACTTGAAATGTTGTTTGGTGGACCTGTATCAAAATTGTTTTGAATTAAACCCTTGGGTCAAAGTTATGCCTTGCCCAAGGGGACAGTGACCTACTTTCTTGTCCTTTGATGTACAGCAATGACATTTTGACAATGTGCACAGTTTTAGTTGTAAAATTGAACTTTGATATCAGGTGACCTAGATTTTGATGATGTGACCTACTTTCTTGTCCTTTTATGTACAGCTATGAAATTTGAACCATGCGGTGGCATAGCATTTTTCTCAAATGCAATCTTGTTTGAGATGGGGTATCCATCTGACACTTATCCTTTTCCTTTTTAAATCACGTCTGATAACTGTATGAGCGGCTCCTACAGAGAATGCAACACATTTAGCTATATACCTAGTTATAAATCTTGCATCGGTAGCAATCAAATCCTTTACTTTTTCAACCATTTTTGGCGAAGTTGCAGTTTTCGGGCGCCGTGCATTAGGTGCATCTTTTACTGAATCCATACCACTTTTAAATTTCTTACACAAGAGTGTGACAGATGAAAAAGAAAGTTCATTGTACCCATGAAAACATTCCCATAGAAACGACATGTTTCATTAAATATGTCTTTCGCCTGTATACCAAGAATATAGCGGTTCTTGATATTCCCTAAGGACCGTATTTGCTCAGTGAAAGGATTTTTTACCATTTTAGCTTTAGTATACACGAATAGATAACGTTAATCGAGCTTTTGTCAAAGCTTTGAACTGATTTACACATATATTTATCAAACACATAATCATCAATGCGATACATAGTTCGTTTAAAACCTTGTAAAAAACGAGATATTGGCCTAGTTGAATTTATATTTGAACACCGCTCGTAATATTAATTCGTTATGGTTCACAGGTCGTTTGTTAAATTGAACATTTATCTCGAAAATTATTCAAGTCACGTTATATCAATTAATCTTAGTGGAGTCCGTTTAAATTTGACTTTATCTTGTCTGTGTATAACTTTTCTTTTTCTTCAATTTCAGTATTGTTTATGCTCAGCAAATCAATATCTTTATACGTATAAACTTAAATAATTTTGAATTTTTCCATTGGAATTTGTGTTTCTTAAAGATACGTTCAGGGAAGATTCAGACTCCGGTAAATAATTTTCAGACTTAGTTCATTTAGGGAGATCAATCGAATAGTTGTATATTGCTCATTATCAATAAAATAAACTTTTCGTCATGACTGGTCATTAAATGACATAAAGGTCATGTTTATGCTAGATTTCCTATACTTTGAAGAAAAGACAACTTTTCGAAAGGGACTACTTACAGAAAACTCAATAGTTCGAGAAGTATGAAATAATGTGAAATAAGGTGTCGTCTATGATTAAGAAAAGCAAAAAAAAATGGTTATCAGACTATAATGGAAATTAAAAGCACACGTTTTATTTGGAAATATAAAAAGAAATATCACAAACAATGGCACCATAGCTTTACCAGCTAAAAATGCTAAAATGATAATGAACAAGATAGAAGGTGAAACAAATATATCAAATATGTTAACGAAAACTTCACAAATATATCTAATCAATAAAAAAATAATGATAAAACATCATCTACCTTTACACCACCTAGCGGGAGAGTCATTTATTTGGATTTTTATATTGAAGCTATAAGTAATGAAATGCACTCTTCCAAACAAAAACGGTTTCGTTCTTATATATCCAAGCAAGAACTCCAGTGGCTTCAAGACCCGTCTCAATACCATCGTTATAATGGACAAACAGAAGTATATAATCGAAGTGAATCGACAACTGAACGATGAGCGATATTACAAAAAAGTAGAAAAGGAACAACATAATTTGACTAAATTAAAAATAGAAGAATGTGTAAATGAAATACAGGAAAATAATGTAAGCATTACTAAACAGTTTGACATGTTCCCGTCAATTATACATACACCTCAATTTTACATTTTACCGAAAACGTATAAAACATATAATGAGAAACTTCCTCTCGGATACCCTTGTCGTCCCATTGTTTCAGCATGTAGCTCCAGTACTGAGAACATAGCGAAATACCTAGACTTTATTTTAAATCTTTACATGCAAAGTTTGCCTTCCTATATCAAGGATATCACCGACTTCATAAATAAGGTTCGTAATCTTAAATTAAACAAAGACACCTATCTAGTTACTCTTGATGTTTCATCATTATACATAAATATCCCTCATAATGAAGGTATTCAATCTTGTATATCAAATGATATAAGGAAATTGTTAAATTTTGTAATTGCTTTGACTTTAACGGCAATGGGAAGCCCTATGGCACCTTCTTATGCTTCATTATTCATCGGTACACTAGAAGAGCAATTTCTTAACTCACCTTATGTAAAACCTGATATCTGGTTACGTTTCCTAGATGATATTTTCATGATTTGGAATGATTCTTTGGAAACGCTAAACTTATTTATAGATTCCTTAAATAGTTTCCACCCGAATATTAAATTCACTTGCAATATTTCTAAGTGTTCGGTATCTTTTCTTGATGTTTCTATATCTAAAGACGTAACAGGAAAATTGTTACCGATATATTTTGCAAACCTACAAATATGCATTTGTATTTAGATTTTACATCCTCACATCCTTTATCATGTAAATGTGGTTTCCCATTTAGTCAAGCTAAACGTTATAGACGTGTCATTTCCGATGACGGTACTTTTAAGCAGTCTTTAGATACGTTAAATAGACATTTTTCTGATAGAAATTATCCTAAATCTATTATTGAGAAAGCGTTTTCTAAAATTGAAGGCATGTCCCAAAGTGATGCTCTTAGTCCTTTCGTAAAAAGTACAAGTTCAATTATACATTTTACTGTATGTCTTGATACATCTCTGCCTGTTTTTGGTGAAATCTTAAATAAATATTGGAAACAATTACTTCTGTCTAATAAGGAAAGCATTAAAAATGTCTGTTAAGGAAAGCGTTAAAAATATACGAAGTTAAAACCTAATTTAGCATAGAGACATACTAAAAATATTCGAGATTATCGTATGAGAAGTGCTTTACTTGATCGTGCCAATGTTTACAAAGCAGATGTTCACATTGTAACAGTATAATTGTTGGTTCACAATTAATGTCGTTCTTTTGATTTACATAATGATGTTAACTGTACTACGCGTAATGTAATTTACCACATTACATTCAAAGGCTGTAATGAACAATACTAGGTCAAACTAATCAAAATGTATCGTGAAGAATGAACATAGATTTGATATACGAAATTGTAACGTAAATCCTGTTCCACATGTTGCGATCCATTTCTGGTCCGGAAATAAGTGTTGATTGTCAGATTTTTCATTTTTACCTATAGAAATTATAGATTAACAACATGGACCGGTTATGTAAAGAATCTGTTTGGATCCATAAATTAAATTCTATGATTCCAAATGGACTAAATAATAAAGTATTGTTTGATTTATAATGTGTTACATGAATATTAATATGTTTGTCTATCATCTTATTTTTATTAACACTGTCTAATAGACATCTGTATCACTATTGATTATTGACTATTGAATATTTTAATTCATGTACCAGCTTTATTTACAAGAAAAGCATTGATGCAAAGCATCAAAGGGCGTCCAAGCAAGAAATGCAGCAGGTGAAGATGAACTAGTAGACATATGATGACAAGATATTCTTATAAACTTTTTCAATGGTTAATTGGTTACGTATTAACCAGAACTGTATATTATTTATGAATGGGCAGACAAAAGACATTGTTCATCATGAACATGGTAGGCATGCTAGAGGTTAGAATATTGAATATTTTTCCACAGGAACTCGAAAATCTATCAATATTAACGATAATATCCAAAATATACAGGTCTATAATATCCAAAATATACCCCCATAAGGAATAAGTTTATTTATATTATAAAGAGGGTATTTTTGGATATATTCATTAATATTGGTTATTTGATAGAATTTCAAGTTCGTGCAGGTATTTACTTTGCAACATACAAAAGAGTATTCAAAATGAACAGAGTCTGTGGTATTGGTTTATTGGGAGGTGACGTCAATCTACTATTTTAATGAATAACTTCAAAAACCTCGTATGACCCACCCATGAGTGTTTAACCCATAACAACTCATGTTAAAATTGCAGAAGAAAGTTTCTGTTGCAATATTCGGCAAATGAACATTCCATTCAAACTACCATAAAATCGTTTTCCTTCAAACAAAATATAGAACAGTCAGGGAATAGGTTTTATAGTATACTACTACTAGACCTGTTAACTGTCGCACAACGTCAAAAATAAAAGCGACATTTAAAGTTATGAACTAGGTATATTAAATTATTGACGGTAAAACTGTCATAAGTCCAATCAGGGCCGTAAAAAAAGAAAACCGGAGGTACCTACGGAAAAGACAATTTCAAAATGAAAATACTCTGATATATAAATTCGTTAAAATGGCCTGCTTATTTGTTTTGTGTGTGTATTTTTATATATTGTTTATGTGTTACCTTCATTAAATAAAATTATTTGGGACAACAACAAAACAATATCATACTTTACCTAATTTTATTTTATAGTCATACATAGTGGCATATGTAATTTATCTCACTGAGTAATGTCTTAGTTAATCTTTGGCATTTTATGGGCACGACTCCATTAATAAAAGCCAAAAGGTTTGGATACCGGGCATACAAAACCCTGTTAGGGCATCCATAGCAAAGCAAACAAATGACACAAAATCAAAACAAGCAAATGGAACAAACTGTATAGCTTTTTGGAACAGTATGTTCTAGAAAATCATTGATCAAAGCTGTTCAAGCAATACTAGTCTTTCAATTCTTCATTCACAAAATAGTCAATTTTCACAAATGTATATGAGCAACAACACAGCATTGACACTGTTGCGCGAAATTGGTTCTGGGAAGCAGAAACCAGTATCGCCAGTATCACAAAATGTCTATTCGCCGGCCGCCACTAGACTTCGGATGGTGAACGGGAGATTTCCCGTTTTCCAGTCGAAGGCTCCGCCAATAACATAAAATATTGGCTTCGCCAATATCATATTATTATTGGCTCCGGCGAATTGAATACTTAAAAAAAATTAGTCGTGCCCAGCCATTCTATGATTTATAATACAACACTGCCATGTAGGTAATTCAACTTTAGCAAATAAAGCAGCATTCCAACAAATATGCATATACTAGCGCTCATAAATCAAATATGACACTATCTGAAAGACAATAATTTGGGTAGTAACCATCAAGATCTCGAGTTCAGTGCCATTTCTCCTGACATGAATATAGCAAAAACATTCAAACTGCTCCAAATATGTGCTAGCTAAATGTATATACATTTGACAGTGCATTTTTTCGAGATATTAATTTAGCAATAACGTTCAAACTGCTTCACATATGTGCTAGATACATGTATACAATAAGTGCATTCAATCAACTGAACTATAAATTATGCATCAACACGTCAACTTTTCAAATATACATTTCCTGAACCACCCTATGCCATAGGTGTTCGGCGCGCTGATCGGCCACCCACCCCACAACCCTCCCACCCCCCAAAACCATGTAAACTGCAGTATTTTTCATTTGAAAAATGTTTTAATATTTGGTATATGCTTTTAATTCAATTACCTTCATTTCCCACAAAAAATAAAAAAAAATGATTTATATATACATATTTAAATAGTAAAGGTATGCAACTCGCTGCACATTTTTCAGCACTCATCTTAATATGAACTCCATAACTCCAACGTTTTTTCACCAATTTTCAATATTATGGTTCTGAAAGGTTGGAGGGCCGCAAAGTGGGCGAGGGGCCCCCGGGGGCAGCCACCAACCAACGCGCCGAAAACATATGCCCAATACAATAGTGACCATCAAGATCGTGAGACCTGCATGACTCTGAGGGCAGATATTTCCAATTGCACTCCATGGGTTCGAATCCTTCCAATTCAACCAACATGTTTAATAATGTTACATTAATCAGGTTTCCATTTGTTTTTAAATCGCATGATGTAAACACTTACGCTCCATGCGTATAGAAAACTAGCAACAATTTAATGCATCATATCTTCGACAAGGCAGAACACTGGTATTACATTTTAAGTATGCTTAGCAGCTATTGTCATTAGAATAGCATGCAATATTAACGTGTTAGAAATTGTCCTAATTTTTTACCCCACAATTGTACATAGGTTGCCACAATTGTACATAGGTTCGAGCTATATTTTTCAATTTGCAGCATTTCACACCACCCATCCTGGTCAGTCCTGGACTGTCTTTCTTACAACTGTGTGAAGCGCTTATTTAAAATAGGTACTTATACTAATATACTTAACTGAACTGTAAAAAGATTTGAAACAATTAATAGATTTCATGGAATATTTACTAATAAAATATCTTTATTGGCCAAAAACATTCTAAATTCCAAAACTCCAAGAATAATGGTTTAAGCTTTTTGTTGGACATAAATTCTACTGCCAGTGTTATAAGCAATTACTCAAAATATTCTTTCACTGGTCAGTTTGCAGCATCCAGCTATACTGTCAGTTAAAAGTTGTTTGATTCTGTATTGGTTATTAGTCAATTCAACCAATTAATAGACTTAAATAAACATTGATTATAATAATACACATGTATTTACATTTTATTTTAATTGAAAGCCACATTCATTAATCTATCTGCAATACAGAAAGCATTTGCTGATTATCAGCCAAGACATTTTTGATTATCAAATTAAGTAGCTGCTGAAAAAAAATATAACAGCTTAATAATATGGTAATTTAAGTTTTGAACAAAGTGAAACCTTAGAACATTGCCAAAGTATTTGCATCATTTTATTTAAACATTGTAAAGTTAGTGTTTTTTATGTGCCTTATTATGTTTATTGTTAATAAAATAATCCAGACAGAAATCAACAAAGTTTATTACCATGAAGATAAAAAGGCAATCATTTTAAGAACAAAAATTATATAAATATCAAGAGCTTAGATGGACTCTGAAGTACATAATAGTTTATTACAAAATTATGAAAATATTTGTACATTTAATTGACACTTATAGAATGTAAACAGTATTAAACAGTATGTAATAGATATTTTTGACATAATGCATAATGCCCATCCAAGGCTTTAATTATAATGAGTGAACAGGTAAAAGTAAAATAAGTTTACATCTTGCCATAATTCCTTTCAATTTTATAATGAACTTTCCATTTATGAACGATAAATCTATGCCAATGGAAATTACCCAAAATGTTCAATTTTTAATATAAAAAGTTTGGGACAGTCTTTTTATATTTTAGGCATACTTATATTTTATCCTTAACATTTTAAAATATCAGCTGTAGGTCAATAACCACCTTTTTTCAGTCAATTATTTGAAACATAAAGTCAATACAGCATAACTTGACCATGACAAAATAGGCACAATGTCATTTTAATATCATAACCATGTTATTTTGAAATTAAACAGGGTGTACTTTTTCACAATAAAATATTGTTTCAATACCGAAATTAAAGTAAGACGATTTATATTAACTTTTTAAATATCAAACCTCACATCCTCTATTAGTTTACATAAAAATTGGTCTTGCAATTCAACCAAAGTTGGGTATTATACTAAAGCCAAGAGAAAACTGTCTTGAATGATTTTCCTTTAAACAACATGCAACAAAGAAAAGTTAAACGTTGAATGCATGATTTTATGTAAATATTATCAACAGTGTTTAACACTAAAATTTAAGAAGCGTATTCACTTTTATCACTAGTTTAGGGGAATGAGTACCTATCATATAGCATAAGATTATAAGGAATCCTAAAGAAATGGAAAACTTTTAACCTGTAAATTTAAAACTTCTAACCTCTTAATTAAAGTTTTAAGTTTAATTATGTGTAGATCTATTGTCAAACTATAAGAAAAAATAAAAAATAAATGATATCATTTCAAATTTAAAGTTTTATATTTGGATGGTGTTCACTATGTCTAAATCATCAAAAGAGCCTGAGGTTCACAATCAGAAAAGTGAACTACAACTTGTCAACTTAAAATTGCAATAAATTGTGTGACAAATATAATTTGTTATAAATCTGTACTGTAATGTAGCCTACACCATGAATTATAAACAACATAAATAGTCAAACAAAGACAAATATTTAAAATTATTATTATTATTAATTTATTATTATTAACAATTTATTATTATTTTTATTATTATTATGAATTCATGATTGTCTTATTATTATTATTAGATCTGATAGATCAATTCATCATCATCATCATTATTATTATTATTATTATTACTATTATCAATTCATTATTATTATTATTAATTTATTATTATTATCATCACTATTAATAATTTATTATTATTATTATTACTTTTAATATATTGTTATTATTTTATTTTTATTTAATGTTTATTAATTTACTATAATTATACTTATCTAATATCTTAATCATGTGACTGATGTTGCATTGAAGTCTGTATCTTTTAATTATTTGTGCATTATTAATCTATCAATTTCTATTTCATGTGATTTTAACCCCTTCTTATCCAACATAATTTGCTAATTATGCATACTTAATTTTACCATAAAAACAATAGGCCCTAAAATAAGGCAATGTATTCACATCTATGATAACAAATACTGAAATATAACTGAATAATTAATTTGTTCAACATGTAGATCTAAACCTAGGTTTCGCATTGTAAAATAATGTATAATATAAACATTTAAACAGGAAATACCTCACCTAATACTGTAAGGAACTGAACTACTAACATCAGTCACCAATTTATCTCATACAACAATTCATCAAATGTCAGGAGTCATCACAAGACGCTGCTGATCACCATCGCATTTATTTCCACATTTCCCATACAGACCAGTAGTGTATTGTCTTTAATCACATTCTTCCAATCTCGTCCAGCAAAAAGAAAATTATAGATCTATTTTGAAGATTTAAAAGCAAATAAAATATATTTTAAAACTGATTAATAATAACTGATTTATTATGGACCTGTTAGATTAAGAGACACATTGTTTCCTAATTCAGGACAATTCTAGCACAAGTTAACAAAAATTTCTTGCTTCTACCATTCTTAAAGGGAAAGACAAGGTTAGAATAAAAACTTGATTTCAGAAAAAGAATACTATAAATAATAAATCTGCAAATTTTCTGCCGCCAAATAATAATATTAAACGAAGGATAACAAAATTTAAATTGCTAAATCACCGATTTCTACAAATCAGTAGCCGAGGCCATGTTTGTGTATTGGCCGTATAAAAACAGGTGCGCGTAATGTCATTTCCCCTTAGGGGCCTCCGTGGCCGAGTGGTTAAGGTCGATGACTTGAGATCACTGGTCCCTCACCGCTGTAGGTTCGATCCTCACTTGGGTCGAAATCTTTCATGTGAGGAAGCCATCCAGCTGGTTTACGGAAGGTCGGTGGTTCTACCCGGGTGCCCGCTCGTGCCTGAAATAATGCCCGGAGGGGCACCTGGGGTCTTCCTCTACCATTAAAAGCTGGAAAAAATCGACGAAAAAAAATCTCGGCGGGACGCTCTATGATGGCCCGACTTGAGTGTACGGTCGCCCATATGGGCTTTCCGGCGGCGGCTTTAAATAAACGCATTAAAAAAAAGTCATTTCCCCACACTTCTCACTTCCCATCGGAGCGTGCACGTCGCTGAAAAGGCACAGGGCATCGGCAGATGATGGAAGTTCGAGTTATAATCGTTTAAGGCGGCTGCTTCGTTAAGTTAGCTGCCGGTGTCCTGACTAATGCCGAGGGGAGTGGCCCTACAAAGTAGGCTGAGACGACGAGGATGGTGTACTAGGGTGCGTGAGCCCCTAGTACAGATAGACGGCTTGTAAGGCAGGCCTATAGCTGGCACCAACAGCCCTTTTCAGGGCTAAACACCTTTCCTATTGTCACAGGTTACTGTACATTTAGGTTCTCATTGACCGCCGTACAGTAACCTACTTTTCGGCTCAAAATTCATATCTTTGGCTAATACTCCGTGGAAATTGCATGGAGGTAAATTATCACCATTTTGTGCTTCAAAATTAACTCTTTAAGGACATGACTGGTGACATGTCCGGGGTCCGTACTCGACAGCGCAAGCTGCATTTTGTGCTCGAAAGGGCGGATGGACCCTCATTAAGCTTTAACTACATACATACGTCATTTCCCCACATCTTTAGATTTATGATAAATCTAGTTGAATCGTAGCGAAATATTAATATAATAAAGTATTGACCAGGCAATTTAATTTTCACAAGAGATGTAGAGGAGATTTTTTTATAGTTCAAAACACGTAACAATATCCGAAAAAAAAAATAAAGAAACAAATAAAAAATCAACGTCTACCGGTCGCACCACTTCAGGCCAGTGATGCCCGTTACTCCAAACAATGCTATGTTCATTCAAGTCTCATCTTAACAATATTTCACAGATTTAATAAATACACATGTTATTATTTAACAAAGTTTCACAATCAAATAATGCAATTACATAAACAAACGCACCAACGAATAATTGGCTGTTAATTATCGAACGGCGATAATATCATTATTATAAAAATCTTACTAAAACATGCTCTTAATAGTACATGTAATTAAATTTTTGCAGTTTGATTCTGACTTTCAAATTAAAAGGTGTGAACATATGTAATAATTGATGTACACATTTCAAAAATATAAGCAACTCTTTTGAAAAGTAAATTGTTAACATGTCTGTCAACGTATGATGCTGCGCATCGTAATCGTAGCCTAATATTAACTGCAGGCACAACATTTTTATTGGCTGCTCAAAAATCTAATTTGCATAATTTATTCACACAATTGCTGGTTCTTACTACTTATGTCTAATACTGTGCATTGTCCATTTTAATTGTTCCTAATTTGCACCAAATGTTCCTGTCACACTGTGTACTGACGATTTTTATTGCTCATTGTATGCCTCTGTGCCGACAGACCTTCTGATCATGCACAATGTTGCCCTGATTGGTTAATCACCCTTGTCAAATATTCTAATGACGAAATAGACATCTATTTTTTTACGCTTCATCAGTGAACTGAATGACCTTAGGGGAAATTGTCAACTTATACTGTAAATTACAGCATTTCATAAAATAGCAACATATTTTTTTTTTCAGTTATACCAATAATCATTTTAGATATTAAGTAGATTTATGATTTTTTGTTTTATTGGATTAAATTTACGGTAATAGAAATGCGTATCTGTGTGGGAAAGGGATTGGGTAAGTAGATAACGTGGAAAAAAGCTATAGGGAACTGGATAAACCCGAGAATATGCGTAATTACAGGGGAATGGGCAACCTGTTGCTTTGACTGGGTGCCTAAATAACCTAACGGGCAATTTTGTTTTCATACGATATTAGTCTGGCTGCCGATTTTCCTGCGCCATTCTCATTTTTAGCGTCAATGGCGGAAAATCGCGTCTTCAACAGATCTCTGCATATTGGATTTAGTTGATATTTTACGCTGAAAAAAGATAATGACCGGCGATGTACCCTATTCGGACAGCTTGTTTAGCGAAAATTAAGTACAAAATAAAAGGATATATCGTCAATTTGAAGAAGTTTCTCATAGTACCCAAATTAAATTGATGGTTTATCTTTGAAAATTAAGCAGTCATTGCTTAAATCATATGGTGGGATCATCAGCAAGCTTGAAAATCGGACAAATGATAATTAATGTCGCGGCGCCTTCAATTAATTAATTAAAGCAATTCAGTTCCATATGATGTTTTCATAAATAATATATAATGTACGCAATAAGATTAATAAGTTTTTCATCAAAATATATTTCAGTTGTACCAGCGTGTACACCTATACCGGAAGTGGGTGTAACACGTCACAATCTCGGTCTCGTCTGTCTCGCGAGAATGACAGAACGCCAAAATGGCGGCGCCCATGAACTTATTTCTCAAGTAAAAAATAGTGTCTTAAAACACGAATTTCTCACTTATAGGGTTGATGTCAACAGAAAAACTGTCATGGTACCTCTTTTTAAATGATGAATATTTATATTAGACAGACATCAATCCATCCATTCCTATTCTTTTAACGCCATTGAAAATAGCATTTGTGCACCTTCTGACCTAGCTTATTATTTAGCGTGGACAAACCAGTTCTCGAACCTCTAAGGATTCAATGAGCCATTTTTAATCAATAAAACAATAATTTAGGAAAAACACATTGAAAACACACCTTTTAACCTTTATTCCACTTTTCTATCATGTATTTATTGATATTTTATTTTTAAAACTAATCCAAATCCTTCCAGAAAAAAACACTACCATTCTCTGTAAAACTGCCATGGCGGCTAAATATAGATGACCTAATTTCGAACCTCTACCATTCAGTCCCAAAAACTACAGTTCAGTTCAGTTAATCTGGTCCAAAAATAACAAAATATAAACTTTAACTTTAATACATAACAGTAAACAGTTTTTTCCTTATTTTTAATATTTTATAATTATTCTTCAGTGTTTTGTTCATGACATGGACAAATAAAGGTATCATTTCGTCTAACTACAGTGGTATTGCAACAGTATTTCAAATGAGCCCAATGACAACATCCTTCAAAATCACACTGAGCCCATTTTGTGAATACTAAAGACACACAGTTATGGAGTTCTTTGAGCTGAAACAGGTGGCAAACACAGCATTTTTCATCATCCTCCATTTCATCATCTGATGTAGAATCAGTGTCATAAACAAGGTTAATGTGTGATGGTCCAGGGACTGGTTCATGATGGATACTTAATCGTTTTGATTTTGATTTTACATTATTCATAAGAAATGTTTTACTTGAAATATGTTGGTTCTCATTTGATTTCCTTTTTTTAGAAGATTTCGGGACTTCACTGATAGCTTTGGCTTTTCCATTCTCTTCAGTATTTTTTGCTTTCTCTCTTATTTCTTTCTCTATATCTGGGTTTGTGATTTCTTTACCAGCTACAATGCTACTTATTGTGTTATTTTTTTTCTTGTTTTGGTTGAACTCTTTTTTCTTTTCTATAACTTCCTCTGCCAACTGAAAAAATCCTTGTGCATTTGATTTATTTTCATCATTTATTTTTTTTTCTTTTACAGGAGTAGTGTATGGCTCTGATGGAGTAAAATTATCTTTACTTATGGCATTACTATCCAATGGAAATATTCCAGTTTTCTTGAAGGATGACCTCAAATTGTCACTTGATAATGCACTATGGTATGATTCTGATGCAAGAGCAGCAACATAAAACCTAGTTATTTTAGTAGAGGGATTCTCTCTAAGATACTTGTGACATTTGCCATTGTAAATTTTCTGTAATCTAGTGGCTGTAGGACATGGCTTGTATGAGCTGGCAAGATGAACATAATTACATTATTTTTCTTAGCCCAATCCAGTACAGGAACATTTATATGCGTTTTATGTCCATCCAGAATTACTAATATTGGCTGCTGTTTGTCACCTCTCTGTACGTACTTAATAAAGTGTTTTTCCATATAGTGTAGAAAAACACTTGAATTGGACCAACCACTGTCAGACATACTAGCAGCAGAACCAGGTGTTGAGCCATTCAAAAGGTCTTCATTGAAACGTTTACCTTTAAAGACAAAAAAAGGTGGAACTTGTGTGCCCAAAGCATTTCCACATCCAATAATAGTGGTGACATTAGAACGAGAAGAGGTTATTGCAGGTGTTCTTGAGTTTCCAGATACAATGTAGGGAGGAGTGTGTTCTGTTTGAATACCCTTTTCATCTATATTGTAAATGCACTCAGGCTTGTCAATAAGATCATTATCTTCAATAACAGCCTTCAAATTCATGAAGTATTCATCAACAACAGCCTGTGAGGTAGATTCAGCCCTGTAATTTGAAAGTGCTCTAGGCCTTACAACACGTAAATCAGGCCAGTGTTTTTTTTTCACTTTTGGGGGAAGGGGGTTGGTGCCCATTGGAGGGGGAAAAATGCAATAGGAGGGGATTTTTATACGGATCTAAAATATTGATGTGTCACATGATAAACTTGTTGGGATACCAGGAGTAGCTCCCCTTACCTATATGAAAAACCTTGCTTAACAGTAAGTCTTACAGGCATAAAATAAAGCATTTTTCGGCAGTTAGTTGCAAAAAAATGATATTCATTGCAGGCAAACTTGGGCTGCCATATTATAGGGGGGAATTTCAGCTTTGAGGGGGGAAAACATACTTTTTTAAGGGGGGAAAGGGGAGAATTTTGCCGAATATTTTGGTGAAAAAAAACACTGCAGGCCATCTATCCTTGAAACCATTAAACCATTTTGTACTAAGTGGCTTGTCTGGTGTCCTTTTGCCTAAACAAACGGCATAATTACTAGCCATTGCTATCACCTCAATTATAGTGTAACCATACCCTAAGGCTGCCATGGCTTTAATGTGATCAACAAAGTTCAGTTCTTCTTCTTGACTTAACAATGGGGCAGGACCTGGCTTCAATGTCTCTTGGTCAATTCTACCTTTCACACGATCTCTGAGGGTTGAATGTTGCACCCCATACTGCCTTGCTGCAGATTTTACAGGCATCCCAGTCTCTTTGACTAATTTGTAAGCATTCTGGAGAGCAGTTGGTGAGTAGTGACCATTTCTAAGACACCTTTTTGCTGGATGAAGCTGAAAAATAAAAGGAAAAATAAAAACTTACCATGAAGCAAAAGAATTTTTTAGTCTGTGAAATGGGCAAACTACGAAATGTGAACTGGACTGTATCATAGCTATTTTGAGGTTATAATTAGCTGTCACATGATTGTCACGTGACTTTATGTGCAGCCGACAGGAAGGGGTACCTGCTATGTGCTTTTTTTTGTTAAAACATACTTTTAAACAATATTTAATGGATTGTACTTACAGGGCTGAAAAAGGTAATAGGGATTTACTCAAAAATATTCACAATAACAAAATATTCATTCTAAATACCTGTTTCTTGCGCATTGTTTTCGTTTGACAGCTGCAGTTGCGTCTGTTGTTTACAAAACATTTGTGCACACGAGTTGATGACGTCATACGCAATTACGTGGCAAAGTAAACAACTTTTTTATGAAAGGTTCGAGATCAGGTGAGGTTCGAGAACAGGTGTTAATACGATATATATCATTTTTTTAAAGGTTTGCATTACAATCATCATCGTTTCAATCATTACTAATAACCGCGAATGATTTTAACATTATAGCGAAATACAGACATAGCTAAATGAATAGCTGTGGGCGAGAGTAGATCCATGGATCGTCATAATAAAATTGTCAATTTACGGCAGCAGGCAGCATAAAGCTAGACAAAGTACAATCTTATGTTCATTTCATAAAACAATTAATATAAATAATTTAAATTTAAACTGCTCTCGACAGCAATCTTTTAAATATCTAAATTTGAATTGACTAAGAAAACTTCTCTGTCCATATAATATCCTGCTTGATTCAGTGTTCCATGTTCCCACCAAAGACATCAAGAACAAATCCACTTCAATCGTGGAAAATATCAACAAAATTTCTGCTTATAGGGCACACAGAAAATCACCGACATCTTATCGATTCACATCTAGAAGATATTACTATCGTTTGCTGTTTTGATCAGCGATTTTATCCATTTTTTTCAACAATTCATTTCTTCCATTGTTACAACATTCGGCGCCAGCATTAAAAGGATATGACGTAGGTACAGTACCTACGTCATAACCAGGGCAGGGTATAAGTTGTTCCCCAAATAACAGAGACTATTCTATAGAAATAGTCATCATTAGGGCCTATTGAATTATATTTTATGCTTTTCAGTGGATTTATCCGTGAAAATTTTATTTGATAATTTCACAATGAAAATTATCAAAATATAATTTCACACTTTTCAATGACAAAACTACTTTTTAAGATTTTCACAATGTGGCACTATGTGGTACCTCAATTTTATTTTTGCTGACAATTCTGACAATGTCAGGCTGTTTAAAGAAAAGCAAAGCTGAAATTGATAAATAACTTAAATGTCAAAAGTAATAAAAAGATGAAAACTTCTATTATTCAAATTCCAATCACCAAATTTCGTCTCTAAATTTTTTTGTTTCATTTTAACGTTAATATTATGAGCATTTCGTTTAACTTGTTTTTAAAAAGAAAATTTGTTTGTTTGTTGTGTAAGATGTAATTTTATCTCATGAACTTTAAAATTTCGTGAACTTTAAAAACAGTTTTCTACGCCACTCGTGAGAATACTGTTTTCAAAGCCCACTCGATGAAATAAAATTTCATCTTACACACAAACAAACAAATATCCTCTATATATTATTATTATTATTATTATTATTATTAACTTTTGTATTGTTATAATTATTATTGTTAACTGTTATAATTATTATTGTAAAACAGTGTTTTGTTTTGTAACGTAATCGTTTATACTCGTATAATTATATATCTAAAGTCAATTCTACAAATATCCGGATGTCACACATTGTTGTTTCGTGTTTGTATTTTTATATATTGTTTAGAAGACCACATTTAAAATAAAGATATTTTATTTGTGTTTTTACGATAGTGTATCTATATGTGTTACCTTAATTAAATAAAATTATTATTATTATTATTATTATTATTATTATTATTATTATTATTATTATTATTATTATTATTATTATAACACTTGTATTGTTATAATTATTATTGCAAACAGTGTTTTGTTTTGTAACGTTATCGTTTACTTATCTCTAATGTCAATTCTACAAATACCCGGAATCGCACATTGTTGGAGACAACAGCAAGGCAAAATGAAAGGGCGGGCGAGTATTTTTTTCCATGTTGGTTCAGGGCAGCTTCAGAGCCTCGGAGACTTGATAAAACAAGAGCCACCGCCGGGCGGGGGCAACGCTCGACTTTTTACTTTCTCTAAAATCAAACAAAGAAATGTTTGAACAAAATCTTAACGTTTCCTTTTTATAAAATTAATCGGTCTGTCTTGTCACATAAGTTTTGTCTATATATATTTTGTATATATAAATATACTAGATTATATATAAAAATAGAAAAACGCAATTCTATAAATAGAAAATTCTATAAATAGAAACATGCAATTCTATAAATAGAAACACGCAATTCTATAAATAGAAAATTCTATAAATAGGTACACGTGGTAGAGTCACATGGTGGAGTCACGTGGTAAAGTCACATGGTGGTGTCACATGGTAGAGTCACGTGGTGGAGTCACGTGGTAAAGTCACGTGGTGGAGTCAAGTGGTAAAGTCACGTGGTAGTGTCACGTGGTGAAGTCACGTGGTAAAGTCACGTGGTAAAGTCACGTGATGAAGTCACGTGGTGGAGTCAAGTGGTATAGTCACGTGGTAGTGTTACGTGGTGGAGTCATGTGGTGCAGTCACGTGGTGGAGTCCCGTGGTGGTGTCATGTGGTGGTGTCACGTGGTGGAATCACGTGGTAAAGTCACGTGGTGGAGTCACGTGGTGAAGTCACAACAAGGTATTGTCCTTAAGTATGTTATGTTATAATATGAAGTTGATTCCTTCAATAATATCAAAGTTACAGCTAGTTACAGCCAAAACAATGAAAATTTCAATAATTTGAACTTCAAAGTCAAGGTCATTGATGAGTGAAGGTCAAGGTCTGTCTGGTTATTTTTAAGGGTTATCCTTGAAGATTATTATGTTTAAGTTTGAAGACAATCCATTCAAAAATAACAAAGTTACAGCCAATAATAGCAAAAAAAATGAAAATTTCAATAATTTGACCTTCAAAGTCAAGGTAATTTATGAGTAAAGGTCAATGTCTGTCTAGTCATTTTTAAGGGATATCCTTGAAAATTATTATGTTCAAGTTTGAAGACAATCCATTCAAAAATAACAAAGTTACAGCCAATAACAGCATGAACAAGCAAAATTTTGACTTTTTACCTTGAAGGTCAGGGTCATTTATGGATGAAGGTCAATGTTGGTGTGGTCTACTGAAAGGTCTTGTCCCAAGGGTTGTTGTGGCCAAGTATGAAGACAATACACCAAGAAATAAAAAAGTTATGATCCAGATACATGTTTACAGACGGTAACGGCAACGCCGCCGCGACTATAACAATACCTCTACTTTTTTTCAAAAGAAAAAAAAAGTCGAGCTAAAAAGAGTTTGCAAAAGCGTGCTTGGTTTATATACCTAGTCTACTGAGCATGTGCAAACGGGATTGAATAGGAGGAGGAGCCAGATTTACAGGTCATTGTAAATAAAGTTTCCTTTTAAAAGGAAAGGCTTGCTCAGTTGTGCCATCATCCCATCTCATTAAAAAATTTTTTTTTTTGTTTCAATTTATTATCACAATTTTTTTGAATTACGGTATTTGTATATCATAAAGGGTTTATTTAGTTTTTTTTCTCGAAAAAAAAAGTTTCACTTTTAAAATGATAGGTAGGGTAAGCCCAAGACTGGACGAGCATCTGTGCCCATTTGTTTGAGCACCAGTGTTATGCGTGCAAATTTGGACCAAAGAGGGACAGAAGTCCACTGATTATAACTGAACGTAACAGTAGCAACCTTTTTTTAGTAAAAACGAATATTTTTTGTCAAAAACGATTCGAAATCTATTCTCTATTGTATAAAACTAATAAAGAAAATAATCAATCGTAAAAATACTAACATTGACTCTCACGTGCAGATCTATCTATCATACTGAAGGGAAACAAGTGTGCACATTTGACATTTCATTTCCACTTTTTTCTCAGAGAGAGTCATTCGTTTTGGCAGTTGCTAATTTCATTTATATAGCAGCTTTAGAGACAAGTAAATGCACTAAGACTTCGTTACGTGGTACCAATTAATAAGCATGTATCAACTATGTTACACCTAAAATATCTATGATGACAACACAGGAGATCAGCATGTGGTAAGGTTAATGATATGCATGGGCTATTTTTAGATTACCTCACCAAGACGTTTAAACTCTGTCAGTAGATCTAAATATAACTTGATCATGCACTAATATTTTGCGTGATTCGGTTACGATCTTTTGGTAAGCAGGACCGCCCTTTGGAGACGGAATACTACTACAGTAACCATTCTCTATTGTATAAAACTAATAAAGACAAAAACCAATTATAAAAGAAAAAAACTTAAAATGCGTCTTGAAAAATAATTGAAACGGAACAATTTCGATAAATCAAGTAAAAATAGAAATCCTATTTATATAAACAAACTGGGATTACCGAAGTAACTAAAATAGCTTAGATTTCCGTAATATTACTTCGTCTGATTCCGCAGTATGACGGAATCGCCTGAATTGTCACGATTGCTATCGGAACTACCTCGGCTATTATCATTAATCCGAAGAGTGACGGAAAAGGGCCGAAAAGTTGCGATTGGCACGATTGCAGCTGGTTTTCCCTTCAATCATGCACTAACAAATGTAAGCAGGAAACCACCTAACCGGAACAACTTTTCCAAAACAAATGGTTTGCAGCCGTGGCTGCAAGCCAAAAATACTGTGACGTATTGTGTGAAAAATAAATAGTTTATGCTCAAGCGCTAAAAGTAATAGAAAGAGCATCGAAACACGAGGCTATCTGATCTGACGAGGGGGCGTAGCCCCCCGAGTATAAATAAGATTGTCGAGTGTTTTGATGTTCTTTCTCTTTTGTATCATAGTCAAACATAAAAACACATTCCCTGTTGTCGCAATATGAAACCCCTGAGAAAAGTAACCAATGAACGAGCTTCAGAATATGATATTTCTGTCGATTTCCCTTTCTCTGTCGTCGCAATATGTAAACCCCAGCAAAAATGAACCAATCAATGGGCAAGCTCTAGAGTGCGGGTAACTAATACCTGCACTCCAGTTAACGCACTGTGCATGTATATGTATACGATTTAACTCTGACACACTCTTTCAACAGAAAGGTCCCCAAACTATGATACAACTTAATATTAACGTACTACTCTCCCTTTATCTTTTGTGCACACAATTCATTTATACGCAGTTTTTAATTACATATTTATGGATAATATTGACGAAAAGCTATTTAATGAGTAGAACGTTTATTGATCGTTAATGTTTATTGTAACTAAAGATGATACTTCAATATTTGTAATGTAATTAAATGTCATTCAAACAAGCATGTTATTGAAATAATTGTGCAAATATTGAATAATTTACGCTAATGGACTTACATAGAACTGTTCAATCATATTGAAATTAATGATTTAAAAAAAAACTCGACAGCCGATTTATACGAGCAATCGCGACACACACAGCACGAAACAACGAAAACACGAAATACGATTGTTTTCAAAAGTTAAAATAACGGAACCACGATGATGAAAAGTCGAAAGTACGATGGTGAAAAGTCGACGATGGTGAAATATCGATATCATGTAACACGAGAAACACCATTATCGGCATGCTGTCATATGGACAAGCTGTCGAACACTCTAGATGATCCATTTTTTTCTTATCTTTCTGCTAACAAAATGCACAAATACATGTATGTTGTACCATGCGCATTCTACTTTTAAATAAGTATTAAATAAGTATTACCCAGTGAACGTAATTATTTTCGCACCCATTCCTTTAACAAGGAGAACAAAACCAAATAAAACCTTCACAAGAAGAGTTATCAACAGAAACCTGCTTTGTGAAATTTCTACGATTTTTCCTGTTAGTTATAGGAGTAAATTCTCTTTGTGACTGATATTTGCTGAGAATAGCAATTACAATGTCAAGATTTTTTTCCTGGTCCGATCTCCCTAAGAACAGTAGCATAACAAGCCTTTCAAAGGCTAAAACCGAGGGATATACATGTACTTATTTACATCAATCTTTTAAGAAGTCCTTATCTTCTTTTTCAGAGGATCTTGTGTTATTATCTGAATAATTTCCAACTCGCAGAGGAAAAGGGGTGAAACCGTAACCGACACAAACAAAAAAGGGACACAAAAAGGGTAACCACAAGATAATAAACAAGATTTACAACTGAGGCATATAGTGGGACACCGCCTTGGGTTAGTCAGTAGCATAAAAACTACTGAGGACTTTATACCGGTTAATGGTGCACCAAACCTATTTCTTAGCCCTAATATATTCCTGTTAAACGAGACAGTGTAAATAAAAAATCAATCCCCAACAATTGAAATTCTTACTGAAGAGTTTTCAAATCGCTATTGACTTGAAATTGAATCGAAATTACGATAATAAAATTTAGCCTAATATTCTCGTCATATGTAAAAGCGGTATGAAGGTATCGGAAAGTGCTATTTAATGTTACTATAACATCTTGTTATGTATCTGCAGAGAGGGTCAACATAAAGTCCTTCCACAGCAATACAAAAATGGATATACAATTAGCACCCATAGGAATTCCTATTTTCTGTTTGAAAAGGATATTACCAAACCTGCTTAAAAGAGGATGCTCTATAAACATCGTCCACACAGGTCCACATGGTATAAGTTTTATTTTACAATACAGTTTGCTGTTAAATGTTTGTTAAGAAAACCTTTTGAGAATAACATGCAAGAAAAGTAAGTTTTTCGCGTGCAAAAGTCTTTTAATAAGATATATAAAAGTTGCGACATTGGTGCTAAGAAACATGAGCTAGAAAAAAATTACCCAAAATGTAAACAATTTTCTTTATTTCTGCTCTTAGATTTAGGACCAAGACAAAGATTGCATATGTCGTATATGATAAATAGGATAAAATAAATAAGAAATAGGCGCGAAGAGAGCTCTTAGACAAAATTTACTTAAACATTAAATAGTCGTGTATCATTTTAGCGATTAAAGAAAGGGTATCTAAATGTGTATCTAATCAGTGAGCTCAATCTTTGCATAACGACATTTGAAATCTTAAATATACGAGGGGTTATCCAAAAATTCGTGGACTTTTTAAATATCTTTTGAACGTGAACGTGTATTGTAATGAAATTTTATCAGCATACAATGTAGAATATTATCAAGACGTTTTGAAACGAACAGTTAACTGCGTCAATAAATAATGATTTTATACTGCTTTTAAATGTACATGTCTTTCACAGTGGATATATACTAGCATATCAAATTAAGTAGTCGACCGTTATATTTAAATGATAATAAACATTACAAAGATTATATCAAGGCGCCATATAAGCTGTTGTTATGCGAATTCAGTCGACCTTTCCTGCTTATCAAAATTTTGCTGGGAATGTTAATTTGTACATTTTTGTATTATAAATAATAATCATATAGAAAAAAATAACTGATTAATCTTTTTTTAAAATATGGCAGACATAAACCGTCCTTGTATAATAATGCCTTAATCTTTAAAACTGCTAGAGCCCAAAGTGAAAACTTTTAAAAAACCCTTAAAGTAAATACAGACGGGTACGTTCGTACAATTATAGGGGTACTCCATGACATTTCAATATAAATAGAAAAAAACAACAGATAATGTAAACACAGTATACTAACTTAAAACCAAAGATAATGAAATGAAGACCTAAACAGCCGTATAAACAAATCTGAGTAAGTCAGTCAGCAGAATGGACTTAATGCGGAATTAAGAATATTTGTTATTTTTTTCTCAGCTAATCCGTAGGTACGAACAAACTATAAGACATGGTTGAATCAATTAAGGTAGCTGGAAAAGGAATAGCAGACATTGTATTAGTTGAAGGAAATAAAACTTGCAATTTATGTTCGATTTTTAACTTTATTGATTTGACAATTATAACATGAATGTTAATACAAAGAAAAGCAATATGGTTCAGATTATGTTCGGTACCTTTGACTAAAGGTGGAAATCATAGACTGAGACATTTTGCCTACAACACTTTCATAGGTTTATTGTTTACATAATTTCTCGATCCTATTGTGTTGTATATGTAGGTCTATAACACCGCACTTTGGGGTCCAACGCACTCGGTGTCAAAATCGAGAAATTTACCCCAAAGTGCGTTAATGTGCTACATATCAACGCACTTTGGGTTCCATAGTTCTGAAGGTGTCAACAGAGTTCTGCTTAAATGCTGAGTACTGACTTATTTTCGATCAGCAACATTGAAATATTGAGGTGGAGTTCAAGATGACGGTCGATAATTTGTTTGATGCTTAAGTGTTAAAAGTTTCATTAATTTTACAACTTGAAATATCTAAATATTGTGTCCATATAACAAAGTACTCTAGTACATAAATTGTGAATGTATTCCTAAAATTAAAAGTTTCTGTGAAAAATATCCTGTGCCAGTCATTTTGTGCCATATTGAGCCCCATTTTAAATATGATGGAGATGATATAAAATGCAGTTAATATTTTTTCCAAGAACCATAGATATCAAGTTTCTCGATCGGACTTTAAATTGTGATTTTTACAAATACTTTATTAAGCTTATCGAGAAACTTGAGGTTTTTTTTGTAAGCTCCGTAACAACCGTTCGCATGAGGCTTTTTTAATGGGAAATCTTATATACTTCAATAGAAAGGGCAAACGTGAATTTATAATGTTAAAATAATGGTATCAGAGAAATGTCAGATGCTTGTTACCTGAATATAGTAGCGATAAATGTGAAATAATTTGTCATAAAAGTAGCAAAATGTAAACAGTGAAGTATTTGTCATCCATATAAAATACAATTTCACTATAAATGTACTAATTGTTAAAAAGGAACAGATGGAAAGATAAGGTTCAGGTAATTGGCCAATGAGTAAAGGCCTCAACAGACGGTGGAATTTATTTGTGTAACACTAATTAGTGATGTGTTGTACAATGTTCACTGCAATACAACACTTGCATTCAGACAGTAATTCTGCATTGTAGGAATCATTTCAGGTTTCCCTCAAAAACAGTTCCCTCCCAATTGATTCCTTACATACTTTACTCACTGAAAATTATGTTTCTCCATGTGTAATGATAGAAACACTTCAATTTTTTTTTAAATATAATTGTCACAGGGCGAGATTAATGTGCAGCCTAATCAAGACTCGAACCTGGGACCATCGAAATACTGAACTGCGGCTCTACTGACTGGGTTATCCGCTCTTAATGTGTGACTACTTACATTGTTTATGACATTTTACGGACTACTACTTAAGGCCGAATCTACATCTAGTCAAGTTTCTTAAATATCAGATTTAGATAAGCTAAATAAGTGGCCCTTTCAACATATTATCAGGCACATTATTTACTCTTATTAAGATTTCCCCATGATTTATACTTTGTCTCTGCTAAGACTATCATATTTCTATAAAATATGTAAAATAAAAAAACGGGAAAATGATGCAATTAGGTAAAAACAATGGATCGAGTTAGTGAAAGGTGTGCATTCTTTTAAAATAAATGGAAAATGTGAGAAAAAATATTTGAGCATATTAATTGGTAAAAAATTCTTTATTTGATGAAAGTTCTTCTCTAAACGATAAAGATAATTTAAAATCCCTATAAATGATTTTACTATAATTCAGGGCACATGTTTTGCGTCTAATTAATACCTTGATTTTTGTTTACCATTGGCTTTGAATACAATATATTATTTAAAACATCATGAAAATTCATTCTTATTGATTGAATTTTTATGACCCCTAAAGTGCGGTCGTTTGTCTGATGTAAAAATGTTATGTACCTGTGTATGAACCCCAAAGTGCGGTGTTACATATGTCTATAAATGTCATAGAAGTCTATGTATTGTCAAAAGTTCAGGAAGGATCCTTAGGCTACTTATAACCAAGTTTAAAGATCCTGTATGTTTTGTGATTGATATTGTTACTGTGTGTATCATGTATGTGTATGTAGTTAAAGCTTAATGAGGGTCCATCCGCCCTTTCGGGCACAAAATGCAGCTTGCGCTGTCGAGTACGGACCCCGGACATGTCACCAGTCATGTCCTTAAAGAGTTAATTAAAACTTAATTTTGAAGCACAAAATGGTGATAATTTAC
The DNA here is from genome assembly GCF_026571515.1 of Ruditapes philippinarum. Taxonomy (NCBI): domain Eukaryota; kingdom Metazoa; phylum Mollusca; class Bivalvia; order Venerida; family Veneridae; genus Ruditapes; species Ruditapes philippinarum. The sequence continues at coordinate 892 of NW_026856912.1, read as the reverse complement.
CTCCATGCAATTTCCACGGAGTATTAGCCAAAGATATGAATTTTGAGCCGAAAAGTAGGTTACTGTACGGCGGTCAATGAGAACCTAAATGTACAGTAACCTGTGACAATAGGAAAGGTGTTTAGCCCTGAAAAGGGCTGTTGGTGCCAGCTATAGGCCTGCCTTACAAGCCGTCTATCTGTACTAGGGGCTCACGCACCCTAGTACACCATCCTCGTCGTCTCAGCCTACTTTGTAGGGCCACTCCCCTCGGCATTAGTCAGGACATCGGCAGCTGGTCCGCAGAAGTGACGAAGTAGGAGTTCCGTAGTTACCGCCCACGTTTGAAGGCAAAATTTAAGTTGTCTACCAGCCAAGTTGTAAATCTTCTGCCGATGCCCTGTGCCTTCTCAGCGACGTGCACGCTCCGAGGGGAAGTGAGAAGACTGTGTGTATCACACACTTGCAAAATATTATATATGTATATAATTATGCAAATAAAACAATTTTCAAACATCAAAGAATATGTAAAATGTGTACTGCAAATATTTGTGCACATTATATTTAATCAATAAGTTACATGCATTCATTTCTTATTGGAAAATTTGACTTGGAATTTAAAGAAAATAAATTTCTAATTACCTCCCTTTATTTACGCAAAATGTTAAATTGGGTAATATCTTTATAGATAATGCTTATTTGAACTTACAAGATTGACAAATCTTAATTTGAGCGTCATATTTATGAAATAAAACCATGAAAAAAATGTGTTACAGGATCTTTAAGTCAAATGGTGGATTCTCATATAAAGTCTTGAAAATGCTGTATGGAAGCACATTACGACCAGTCATGTATAAGTATGGGGAAAACTTGTAGGTCCTACCCATGTATAAATACCATGAAACTCCCTAGG
>NW_026856911.1:0-105322 GCF_026571515.1 Ruditapes philippinarum | reverse complement strand
TTTACTGTTCTATGTTTACGTACCGAATTGTTGTGCCGCAATTCTGTCTACCAAGGATTTTTAGCACGAATGCGTTTGTTTCCCCGATAGATATTTCATGAACGGGAAGGGCTAAATACTTGGGGTCGGTCCCATTTGGAAGCTTAATACAAACATGAAAGTGATAAAAGATTTTTTTAATTGTCTGGACAATTGTTTTCACAACGGCCCGGGAAGTGAATCCCTTGCTTGCAGGCTCGAATCTGGAGTTTCTGGCCTTCTCTTAACTTAAAGTATGTTTTTAAAGGGGGGTATAATTTACAATTTTTTTCGGTTTTTGACTTTTTAAAGATGAACACAGGGGGCCCACACAGTGTTTGGATGGTATATCCTGCTTGATAGTGACCTTAAAATGAGATTTTAGTCATAACCTTATAATATGTATATAAATATAGACAAGGGGCATTACTCGCTAAACAGAGAATTTTCGATCACCCTCAAATTCATGCGAGATTTTCCACTAAATTAAATAAAAAAATCCAAAAAACTATACTGCGTTGCATAGCTTATATAAATCCACAATTGATAAACACTAACTCTTTTCTGATTCCCTTAAGCCCATTTTAAGAAATTTTATTCAAAACCGTTCACTTCTGTCACGAAATTGCTTAGTCGTACGAGATCTCGCAACACCAAATTCCACGGGTAAAATATCAATTTTAAAAGGGGTAGGTACAAATAAACGCATGCAAAACAATAACACAACATAGTTTCTATTACCTACCTGCGCAAAATAGTTCGTGAAAGCGCTCTATATTCGTCTGTTTCGAAACGAAATCTTCAAATCAGAGCAGAAATCTGCTTCGACGTAGACATCTTGGGGAAACCCCGGTCACGTGACCAGCCGGTGTATCGAGACCTTTCATTGGTTCGGTAGAACTTTGTTTATAACGACAACCAATGAAAGGTTTCCATACACCATGACCAGAATTTCCAACATGTATTCGCCGAAGCAGATTTCTGCACTGATTTGAAGATTTCGTTCGAAACAGACGAATATAGAGCGCTTCACGACTATTTGCGCAGGTATGTATGAATCGTAAAACTTAAGCATGACATTATAGCTGGAGTTTCAATGTTTGAAATGTCACATTTAACTTTCATTATTGTATTCATATCGAAGAAACCTATGTATAACAATACTGTTACTTTTAATGCCTTATTATTTACAGAATGTATCAATACTTAATTCACAAATAGAAATGAAAGCTAGACAAACTGCTAAATTTATTATTGGACTTAAGCAATTTCCATATTTGAGAGGATCAATTATTAGTAATCTGGATATCATGTGGAAAGTTTCAATTCAAGTTAAGGTAAGCAACACATAAATTGCTTTTAAAGATGCATGTCCTTTTGGGTAAATATTTGTTGTAAAAATAAACTAAACTGGAAATAAAAGTATCTTATGTTAAAAAATATTTGAGTGTTCATATCTCTACATCGTAACTAATAGTTAAAGAGATATCTGGTAATATTTTGACAAGCTAAATGTCATTTCTAAAAATATGAGTGTGTTAACATGTCAAATAACACTTCATTTGTAAACAGTTTACAATGAAACTGTTCTTACTTCTCATGAATTTCATCTTACGTCTGGAGGAGAATAATGCAGGAAATAATAATTTTTATTGAAGCTGTTCTATCTCATCAACTGAAATAGTCTTTTCGCTCGTTAAAGACCAAAACATCCAAGTTGCCGGAACTGATTGGATGTGGACACTTATAAAGCCAAAGACATACTGAATGTGATAGAAAAGTGCTTCTTGCTTGCAATTACTATTCAATGAATATTATATCTACAATACATATCAATTGCAATTGTTGAATAAAAATAAATAAAGAAATAATGTTTTGAATTGATACTGAAGATTGTAACATAAGACTTATATGCTCTCTCAGTTTTAATACCTACATTCAGATGTTCAGTTTAAAATAAACCTTGAAGTCCCTCTAAATGAAATTTAATATAACACACAAAACATTTCACTTTTTTACAAACGTATATAGCTATCTCGTCTTTTTTTGTACATAAGTTAATTAAACAAATACTTGCAATATCATTTAAACACACTACATGTAATGGTTGTTCTTGAGTGTCAATAATATTTAATGACTTTATGACAGACGATTACTCACAAGCGATTACTTCTGCGTTTAATTTGACCAGTATTATCACTTTTAAATAATTGTATGTAAGTTTAACAGTTACGCTCAAGTGATTTTGCAGTCCTGTTTACAACAATAATAATGCTTAGCTGGCATTTGAAACCCTTTGTATCCACACTCCTACGGCTCTTTTTCCGTTGTAAGAAATTGATGATTTCTTTATTAAATGATTAAACTTCTTATTATACCTGTTTCTTTTCCATTTAAATTTTCAGCTAGACTATTTATTTAAAAAAATAGCAGGGTATTAAAACTTAATAAATTTAAAGTTCTATTTAAACTTGCAATGCAATGTTTAATTCATTATCGATAAACTATTCGAGCCGCGAGTTGGAAAAATATAATATTTCTCAATTTGAATTACAAGGTAATAGACCGATGAATCATTAAAGCAATTGTGCAACTGATGTAACTTGATATGTGATTACTTCAAACGATTTTGGCTAGATTAATCTACTTTCTTTATTTGTTAATAAATTTAAACTTGTAACATTTTAAAACAAATTATAGACATAAACAAGATGAAACGTTTCTGATATATCGGCTGTAATCAGAATGGATATTTGTCTTTACATATATGTTTTCATTCTGTCAATTGTAGCATTACTTAAAGCGTTGTTTTTCAATTTCATCTATATTCATTTTCGAAAAAAAGTTATTCGAGTATTTGTTTTCTTAAATCTGTAGTTTTCTAACCGAATCTGAAATTCTCTAGAGAGCACGATTTTACTATAATAATTGAAAAAAAAAATCAACTCAAAATTGATCATGTGACACATCATTTTATCAATAGTTGCACTACTTAAAACATTTACCGGTGACCGGTTATCTTGACATTGTTTTGTTACCATAAATTCATAAATCATTTTGTCACCTTTAACATGAATACATATACGGTCAATACCTATGTAACTAAGTAACAAACATTTCATCATAAAAACCATTAGTAACATCGTTATGAAGACAAAAGACTAAGAATATACTGCACGTGTCGCCATGTACTCTTGTTTATAAAACCTATGCTTCATTTAAAGATCTTCCATCCTTGGTATATGAGCATTTTAATTTAAAACTGTTCGTAGAAAGAAATGGTTAACAGTTTTCTGGGACGAAAAAAAAAAAGTGCTCGCATTCTTCGGTACAAACATCTCTTATAATTATAAAGCATTTAAAGGAACTCCACTCAGGTCAAAAAGCCCAAAAATTAAAAATTTGAATTTCTTCTACATCATTACACAATCATAAAACAGGAAAATGTGCGAAAGATGATTTAGACATATACTCATAATGAAAATCACATGTCTGTTCTATTGTTAACTCGATTTGCGTAAAAAACGTTGCAAAGCTTTTAGATGTTTGGTCAAATTTAATAGTAAAAAATGGTTCTTCAGGGAAAAGGTTGTCGGCCAATGATCTGAAATTTTGGACGAAAGCTGTTGGTCTATACCTACCTAAATCTTTAAAGTTATTTTGAGCCCCGCCATATCAAAAAGACTCAGTACAGTGCTTTCAAAGTAGACAAACTCAAGAAAAAGTGTAAAAATATGGTGTTTATTTCAATTACAATTTAAATATTGCGATATTGAAACATCAGAAATAAATATATCATCATAAATGTAAGAACAGGGTACCATGAAGTACATGAATGTCTTATCATTGACTGAATCGGTAGCTTGTAACTATCAATAACATCCATTAGCAGACTCCATCAAACGGAATTTAACAAATGTTCAGTTTTGCCTCTTTAGAAATGCGTTTTTCTCTATTTCTACAAACTCGATGTCTGAAATAATACAGAGTCACGAGTCAATATTTCCTGTTTTGAAATATGCTATGTTTGGTAATGAAAAACTGCTAGTATTCATATAAATATAATATTTCACACGATGTAATTTTTTTCAAAAAGTTTTCAATTGAGATTTTCTGCTACCTTTTTACGAGTTTACGGCGGACTCCACGTCCTTCTTAAGAAGAGAAATCAATCTAGCGAGGGATCCTGTGTTCATACACCGGCAATATCTTCCACTGAAAAGAGTACATCGTTTAGTTTCTCCAGTATTGGAACATCCTGTATCCAGGCAGAATGGACGTACTCTTCCGTTTATGAAACGGAAACGTTTTTCACAATTTGCGGACGCAATGGTAATGAACTGCATATTTATAATTATCAGCAAAAATAGAGCGGTATAATTCAATTGTCGTCCTTTCATTGCAATGGGTATGTACGAGATACAGCTTTTATTATCTGAAATAAATGAACAGATTCATACTTAATCTATGTATTTAATCTCATTTTGCAATATCTATCAAATTTGACAGACTGTATATGAAAAAGTCCAGTGAATTATTCATGTTTTAAGAAAATTAATGTAAAAATGCATAATGAAAATGCAAAAAATGTATATTGCAACACATAGTATTAGAATTGATGTTTTAAGATAATGAAAACAACTAAAATAATATTAGTTTATACGGATTATTCACAAGAGAAAAGTAACTTACAAGGTTGTAAGATAATCTCCGGTTTCTGTCTGGCAATCTTAAAGCGGTTTATGAGCGTTATATTTACACACCGGGGTGTTTTAAACTTGCCTTGTGCACAAACGCGTGACGTTTCAACGAACCCACTGTTTTCTTTGTAAATTATTCATAGCGCTAATCTTAAGGATAGTGTATTTATATAATCATAATCGCAAGGTACGTGGTAAATAACATTCGATTAAAAAAAAAACAACTTACAAGTTATTCTAGTGTCCCAGGTGTTCAAGTGTCATCATCCCGTTAAACAAACTCCGGAAACAACACTGGGAATGGCCTTAATGCAGTTTGCTAACAAGTTTTTAAAGCAGATTAGTTAGTGACATTGTTGTACGAAAAGAAAGAAAGAAAGAAAGAAGGAAAGAAAGAAAAAGAAGGAAAAAACAAAAACGAGGGAGGATGGCAGGGAGTCAGTCAGGCGGTCAATATTTTATTATTATAGTGACATATGTATGATAAATGACAAACAACTGATACATAAATCCAATATACAGATACATCTTTGTCATGTAAAATGAACCTATAAGTGACCTTAAACAAATGTACATTAAACGTTTTTCACTACATCCATTTCAGTACCACATGGTCTTTTCCGGTAAAACTCAAAACAAACGTGTACACTCATTCCAAGATGGATTGTGTGTAGTTCCATCACTGAAATTAAAGTTTATTAAAAAGAAAAATCTCTACTTTTAAATCGTAATAATAATACATTATCGAGACACAAGGAATACAATTGTAGAACAAAAATGACCGAAATGTAAGTAAAAATGGTTCAAGTAATTTTTCAGTACAACGGGATAATTTTAAATTCATTACAAAGTTTTAATAACACACAACATTGTCATGCTTGAAGGAACGCTTCATCATGGTAAAGAGACGGGCGATACATAAACACCCTATATACATGAACAACTTACGAGGTTTGTCTGTTTTGTAGTTTTCCCGCGACAAACTTGCCTAGTGTTCGTATATTGAATATTCGATTTTGTTCAAGTTTATATTTTTCAAAAGTAACTGTAAAGTATTCATGCCAGTGTTTGAAACAACATTAAGGGGACTCCAATAAGGATTTTTGACATGACGGGACTGAAAATAATTTTTAGAGATATAATATGTTCCATTGGATGTAAGTCCAGACTAACGCTATTCACTCAAATCTGGTCACAGTACGATTTTCAATTTACTTCGAGTATATTTCTTAATCATATTATGCATATCTATCTGTTTTAAATTTAATTTTAGGTTTTGAGGCTGATTCCTAAAAGTTGCGTATGAGGATGTTCTTAAAATTGCTGTAAACAATGACATAAGCAGTCTATATCGTAACTATTTTACGAGTATATTCTTATTGTGGGAATAATCGCTCTTTGCAGTTAGACACATACACAAACTTAACACATACAATAATGACTAAAACATACCCCTTTATAAATAAGTTAAACAGCTCAATTACGAAAAAATATTTGTTTTGTGACCGTTACTTTTTAAAACCCAGTTTGTTTTCAACATTCCTTGTACATAATCGCGCGAAAATTACAATGAATCTTTCAAGCATATTAAGTGTTAAAATATCTCTATCCTAGTTACTTTAAGTTATCATTTTTTCAAAAAACAACCTTTGTAGTAAACAGGATTCGATCGAAGGTATAAGTAATGCCCCAAATATTGGATGAATTTGTTTTCTCTTCCTTTTTAATTCAACCTTACCTCAATATATAGAAGCCTTTTGAGTATTATTATGCAATATGTGATTACTCGTAATATGGAACGCGCCGTTTATTGAATAAGATGTTCATATATAACTCGTGGCCCACTCTATTTGTATATATGTGTATCTGGTATTGTTTATATACATGGACTCATGCATTAAAATATTATTAAACCAAAATAAAGTTAAAAAAGAAAAGTCATCAAGAAGTTAACTTGAAGTATAATATATAATAATTGTAATTTATGTCAGTGTTTAATCTAATATAAATGAATAATTATTGATTTCATCACAGCTTGATTTGTGAGATTATATCTTTCAGCACTTAAATATCAGTAACACATGTCATCATTTGATATTCTAAACAATACACATATTCGAAACTGTTTCTTATAGCACCTAAGATAAACTTTAGTTAGAATGCTGGCATTGACACTGACTAAAGCCCGTCTCACCAAAAAACACGGTTGGGCACACGGTTCCCGTACGGTATACTCGGTTATACACGGATTTACTGGTACGAGTATTTAGCTCCAACCGTGCCTGGGGATTAGTTGGCACGAGTTACACTCGAATGTATCACGAGCATGTACGAATAAAGGACGGATAATACTCGGTCAAGCAAGGTTTAAACACGATTTGCATACGAATACATACGATTGTTGCACGGTTCCAAGTACGGACTAGTACGGCCTGGTACGATTAAACACGACCTTTACTTGATTACTCGACTTTCACAGGTGTTACATAGGGTCCCGCCGACTTCTGTTTGAGTTATGCTCGAATTATCACCTATTTGTGTATGTTTGATATAAAATTGACCCATTCTGATGGCTTGGCTTATAAATTTTTCGAACATTCAACGAAATAACACCTATATATGTGATATATTTGTTATATAAAACAATGCCAGATGCAACAGATGACGGTTAAGGGAATTAGAAATCATTGATAAGCCTGACAGACATTGATGGGTCCCCCTGCTCATCGGGCTTGGCAGGATCAGAAGGTTGGAGTGGTCGGTGGGCCTGGGTGACCCTTCTTGCATTCCTTCTGTGCGTGGGAACCTTCTTCTTTGGATACATTCTAGTATGATGCAGCAAGTACTATGGGTAGATCTAGCAATTGAGGGTGGCAGCAGGTAGTTGTGGATTTCGTTGTACAGTTCATGTTGATGGAAGACCATGGAAGACCGTATACGAGGCCGTATGAGACCGTGTATACCCGTACTATACCGTGTATGCCATGTATGATTCGTACTTGAACCGTATTGGTCGTATGGCGATCGTATGAAACCGTTTGTGCACTCGAGTGAATCGTATCGTGATCGTGTGACAATCGGATGTTAATCGGGTGTTGGACGTAGGACTTGGGGACGGTCTCGAACGAATTCCATACGATCTATATACGATCTTGGCACGGTTGGGCTCACTCGTGTAGTGGATTTTCAAATAGGGTTGTAATAGGGTTCTCCCCAGGGCCCCCCTTTTACGGTCTTTTAGGTCGTTTTTTACGATCACACAGGGACTTTAAACTCCGTCCCAGTTTTTTAAAATTTTTAAAAAACCATACCGGCTTCACGGAAAACACCGAAGGGCCAAAGAGTGTAACTCGGTTAAAACCCCAGGGTTTGGGTTTTGGGTTTTGTTGTACGGTTTACACCGGGGGCCCAAACCCGGGTAAACCCGTGTTTTTCTTTTGTAAAGGAGGGGCCTTAACCGATACACTTAAAATTTTTTACATTTACCCTTTTCATCAATTTATGACAAATTTTGTCAATAATTAAACATACCGGGGTGGGCCAATAAAAATTTTTAAAAATTTTTTAAGTCATTTTTTCCTAAAATACAAAAATTTAGACCCAGATTAGTTCAATAGGAGTTAAATTTGGCATTGGGGAAACTTGAAACGTGATAGCTTTATCTGATTGCATAATGACTGATCAAATATCGTCAAAAATGCTCCAAAACCAAAGAAACAAATAAGAAAATAATTATGTTGAACGTATCGGAATTTTACTAGAATAAGTCAGGTATTTGAATAAATAGAAACATGTCTAATGTTGTCTTTCTTGAATTATGCGTGTTATTATTTCATAATTATGGTTCTTTTTAAAGTAAGGTAAAGATAAAATGAGCCGTGTCATGACAAAACCAACGTAATGCGTTTGCGACCAGCATTGATCCAGACCAGCCTGCGCATCCGCGCAGTCTGATCAGGGTCCATGCTGTTCGCTATCAGTTTCTCTACTTGTAATAGGGTTGGTAAGCGAACAGCATAGATCCTGATCAGACTGCGCGGATGCGCAGGCTGGTCTGGATCCATGCTGGTCGCAAACACATTATGTTGGTTTTGTCATGAAAACCGTGTATCACAAAGTCTTCATATTTCACATATCGATAAGTCATATGTATTTAATGACCCCTATTGATTTTAGGGTCACTATTTCAAAGGTCTTAGTCAAAGGGGCCTTTAATGTCAGAATGGTTTTCTGCTCATTATCATAAAAACTATTCGTCACAAAGTCTTCATATTTCACATACTTATTGGTCATAACTAGTAGATGTCTCATACTGATATTGGGATCACTAGGTTAAAGGTAAGGGTCACATGGCCTTAAATATCAGAAAAGTTTCTGCTCACCATCTTGAAAACTATCACAAAGTCACCTTTTTTCAAATATTGAATAGTCAGTCATATGTAGTAGATGTCCCATATTGATTTTGAGATCACTAGTTCGAAAGCCAAGATTACAGCGACATTAAATGTAATAATGGTTTCAGCTCATTACCTTAAAAACTTTTAATCACAAAGTCCTTATAGTTTAGATATTGATCAGTCATAATGGGGTTACTAATTCAAAAGTCAAGGTTTTTTAATTTTTCATTTTAAGAAGTTTAATTTCCTGCCTAAAACGTACATTATTTTTTCTCTTTTCTTATAGTTTGTTTTCTTGAGATTCAACTCCATATGGTTAGGGAACGGGCGCAGTGGTTACTGTTCATGTTTTGATAGTAAATTGTTTGTTTTCCTGTTTTGATGAATCGTAAAACTTAAGCATGACATTATAGCTGGAGTTTCAATGTTTGAAATGTCACATTTAACTTTCATTATTGTATTCATATCGAAGAAACCTATGTATAACAATACTGTTACTTTTAATGCCTTATTATTTACAGAATGTATCAATACTTAATTCACAAATAGAAATGAAAGCTAGACAAACTGCTAAATTTATTATTGGACTTAAGCAATTTCCATATTTGAGAGGACCAATTATTAGTAATCTGGATATCATGTGGAAAGTTTCAATTCAAGTTAAGGTAAGCAACACATAAATTGCTTTTAAAGATGCATGTCCTTTTGGGTAAATATTTGTTGTAAAAATAAACTAAACTGGAAATAAAAGTATCTTATGTTAAAAAATATTTGAGTGTTCATATCTCTACATCGTAACTAATAGTTAAAGAGATATCTGTTAATATTTTGACACGCTAAATGTCATTTCTAAAAATATGAGTGTGTTAACATGTCAAATAACACTTCATTTGTAAACAGTTTACAATGAAACTGTTCTTACTTCTCATGAATTTCATCTTACGTCTGGAGGAGAATAATGCATGAAATAATAATGAGCCGCGCAATACAAAAACAACATAATGGGTTTGCGACCAGCATGGATCCAGACCAGCCTGCGTATCCGCGCAGTCTGATAAGGATCCATGCTGTTCGCTATCAGTTTCTCTACTTGTAATAGAGTTGGTAGGCGAACAGCATGGATCCTGATGAGACTGCGCGGATGCGCAGGCTGGTCTGGATCCATGCTGGTCGCAAACCCATTGTGTTGGTTTTGTCATGGTGCGGCTCATTTTATTTAAGCTGTTCTATCTCATCAACTGAAATAGTCTTTTTCGCTCGTTAAGACCAAAACATCCAAGTTGCCGGGACTGATTGGATGTGGACACTTATAAAGCCAAAGACATACTGAATGTGATAGAAAAGTGCTTCTTGCTTGCAATTACTATTCAATGAATATTATATCTACAATACATATCAATTGCAATTGTTGAATAAAAATAAATAAAGAAATAATGTTTTGAATTGATACTGAAGATTGTAACATAAGACTTATATGCTCTCTCAGTTTTAATACCTACATTCAGATGTTCAGTTTAAAATAAACCTTGAAGTCCCTCTAAATGAAATTTAATATAACACACAAAACATTTCACTTTTTTACAAACGTATATAGCTATCTCGTCTTTTTTTGTACATAAGTTAATTAAACAAATACTTGCAATATCATTTAAACACACTACATGTAATGGTTGTTCTTGAGTGTCAATAATATTTAATGACTTTATGACAGACGATTACTCACAAGCGATTACTTCTGCGTTTAATTTGACCAGTATTATCACTTTTAAATAATTGTATGTAAGTTTAACAGTTACGCTCAAGTGATTTTGCAGTCCAGTTTACGACAATAATAATGCTTAGCTGGCATTTGAAACCCTTTGTATTCACGATGATCGCCTTTCAGGTACCGATCATTACAATAAGAAAATATCATCTACACACATACAGCTCTTTTCCGTTGTAAGAAATTGATGATTTCTTTATTAAATGATTAAACCTCTTGTTATACCCGTTTCTTTTCAATTTCATTTTTCAGCTAGACTATTTATTTAAAAAAAATAGCAGGGTATTAAAACTTAATAAATTTCAAGTTCTATTTAAACTTGCAATGCAATGTTTAATTCATTATCGATAAACTATTCGAGCCGCGAGTTGGAAAAATATAATATTTCTCAATTTGAATTACAAGGTAATAGACCGATGAATCATTAAAGCAATTGTGCAACTGATGTAACTTGATATGTGATTACTTCAAACGATTTTGGCTAGATTAATCTACTTTCTTTATTTGTTAATAAATTTAAACTTGTAACATTTTAAAACAAATTATAGACATAAACAAGATGAAACGTTTCTGATATATCGGCTGCAATCAGAATGGATATTTGTCTTTACATATATGTTTTCATTCTGTCAATTGTAGCATTACTTAAAGCGTTGTTTTTCAATTTCATCTATATTCATTTTCGAAAAAAAGTTATTCGAGTATTTGTTTTCTTAAATCTGTAGTTTTCTAACCGAATCTGAAATTCTCTAGAGAGCACGATTTTACTATAATAATTGAAAAAAAAATCAACTCAAAATTGATCATGTGACACATCATTTTATCAATAGTTGCACTACTTAAAACATTTACCGGTGACCGGTTATCTTGACATTGTTTTGTTACTATAAATTCATAAATCATTTTGTCACCTTTAACATGAATACATTATACGGTCAATACCTATGTAACTAAGTAACAAACATTTCATCATAAAAACCATTAGTAACATCGTTATGAAGACAAAAGACTAAGAATATACTGCACGTGTCGCCATGTACTCTTGTTTATAAAACCTATGCTTCATTTAAAGATCTTCCATCCTTGGTATATGAGCATTTTAATTTAAAACTGTTCGTAGAAAGAAATGGTTAACAGTTTTCTGGGACGAAAAAAAAGTGCTCGCATTCTTCGGTACAAACATCTCTTATAATTATAAAGCATTTAAAGGAACTCCACTCAGGTCAAAAAGCCCAAAAATTAAAAATTTGAATTTCTTCTACATCATTACACAATCATAAAACAGGAAAATGTGCGAAAGATGATTTAGACATATACTCATAATGAAAATCACATGTCTGTTCTATTGTTAACTCGATTTGCGTAAAAAACGTTGCAAAGCTTTTAGATTTTTGGTCAATTTTAATAGTAAAAAATGGTTCTTCAGGGAAAAGGGTGTCGGCCAATGATCTGAAATTTTGGACGAAAGCTGTTAATCTATACCTACCTAAATCTTTAAAGTTATTTTGAGCCCCGCCATGTCAAAAAGACTCAGTACAGTGCTTTCAAAGTAGACAAACTCAAGAAAAAGTGTAAAAATATGGTGTTTATTCCAATTACAATTTAAATATTGCGATATTGAAACATCAGAAATAAATATATCATCATAAATGTAAGAACAGGGTACCATGAAGTACATGAATGTCTTATCATTGACTGAATCGGTAGCTTGTATCTATCAATAACATCCATTAGCAGGCTCCATCAAACGGAATTTAACAAATGTTCAGTTTTGCCTCTTTAGAAATGCGTTTTTCTCTATTTCTACAAACTCGATGTCTGAAATAATACAGAGTCACGAGTCAATATTTCCTGTTTTGAAATATGCTATGTTTGGTAATGAAAAACTGCTAGTTTTCATATAAATATAATATTTCACACGATGTATTTTTTTTCAAAAAGTTTTCAATTGAGATTTTCTGCTACCTTTTTACGAGTTTACGGCGGACTCCACGTCCTTCTTAAGAAGAGAAATCAATCTAGCGAGGGATCCTGTGTTCATACACCGGCAATATCTTCCACTGAAAAGAGTACATCGTTTAGTTTCTCCAGTATTGGAACATCCTGTATCCAGGCAGAATGGACGTACTCTTCCGTTTATGAAACGGAAACGTTTTTCACAATTTGCGGACGCAATGGTAATGAACTGCATATTTATAATTATCAGCAAAAATAGAGCGGTATAATTCAATTGTCGTCCTTTCATTGCAATGGGAATGTACGAGGTACAGCTTTTATAATCTGAAATAAATGAACAGATTCATACTAAATCTATGAATTAAATCTCATTTTGCCCATTTGTAAACGATAATGTCATAAAATCTTTAAAAACGTGGCAGATTTCGCAATATCTATCAAAGTTGACAAACTGTATATGAAAAAGTCCAGTGAATTTATTCCTGTTTTAAAAAAATGTAAAAATGCAAAATGAAAATGCAAAAATGTATATTGCAACACATATTGTTAGAATTTCCTGCGCGCTTTGATGTTTAAGATAATGAAAACAACTAAAATAATATAAGTTTATGCGTATTATTCACAAGAGAAAAGTAACTTACAAGGTTGTAAGATAATCTCCGGTTTCTGTATGGCAATCTTAAAGCGGTTTATGAGCGTTATATTTACACACTCGGGTGTTTTAAACTTGCCTTGTGCACAAACGCGTGACGTTTCAACGAACCCACTGTTTTCTTTGTAAATTATTCATATCGCTAATCTTAGGATGGTGTATTTATATAATCATAATCGCAAGGTACGTGGTAAATAACATTCGATTAAAAAAAAAAACTTACAAGTTATTCTAGTGCCCCAGGTGTTCAAGTGTCATCATCCCGTTAAACAAACTCCCGGAAACAACACTGGGAATGGCCTTAATGCAGTTTGCTAACAAGTTCTTAAAGCGGATTAGTTAGTGACAATGTTGTACGAAAAAAAAAGAAAGAAATAAAAAGAAAGAAAGAAAGAAAGAAAGAAAGAAAGAAAGAAGGAAAGAACAAAAACGATATAGGATGGCAGGGAGTCCGTCAGGCCGTCAAAATTTTATTATAATAGTGACATATGTATGATAAATAACAAATAACGGTGATAAATGAGTAAACATTTTGTCCTGTAAAATGTTAAATGTAAAATGGACCTATAAGTGACCTTAAACAAATGTACATTAAAACGTATTTCAACAGTCACTACAACCATTTCAGTACGACATGGTCTTGTCCGGTAAAACGCAAAGCAAACGTGTACACTCATTCCAAGATGGATTGCGTGTAGTTCCATTACTGAAATTAAAGTTTATTGAAAAGAAAAATCATTACTTTGAATTCGTAATCGAGACACAAGGAACGCAATTGTAGAACAAAAAAAGGACCGAAATGCGAGAAAAATGCTCAGTTTTTGACATATTTCGATTTGACAAAATCTTCACTAATAATATATTAAATGTTCAATATTAGAATTTTTTTAAGTATTTTTATAGATCAAATTTTTATCAGGATTGTCATTTTTGTATGAGATATATACTGGGCATTCTTTGATTAAAGCAGTGCTTTTTATATTTCATCATGTTATACACACACAAGGTACATGCAGTTATAACTTTGCCTTGTAGTTTTCCATAAATAACCATTCTTTTTACATGTTGTAGGAGAAAGTAAAAATGGTTCAAGCCATATTCAGTACAACGGGATAATTTTAAATTCATTACAAAGTGTCAATGACACACATCATTGTCATGCTTGTAGGAATGCTTCATCATTTAAAGCAGCACGCCTCCAGATTCATGCTAATTTTCATGAAAATTTGAAAATGTATTTAACAGAATAATATTGTAAGGTTACCAAAAGAATGCAATTTACACATTGTCAATGGCACTTACAACCACCTATGTTAATTACTATAAAGAGGTCAAAATATGCAAAAATAGCCCTTACTGCGTTAGTAACGCAGTAGAAATATAGTTATAAACACTGAAAAATCCGGTAATTAATCTCACATAACATGTAAATTTTTACTAGAATTTTGAATCTTTATACCTTTTCTACAATCGTAGTACATTTTTCTCAGATTTGATTTTATCGAAATATTTTTGCTCATCTGGAGGCGTGCAGCTTTAACAATTATTTGGTAGAGACGGGTGGTAAACACCCAATATACGAGGTTTGTCTGTTTTGTAGTTTCCCGCGGCAAACTTGCCTATTGTTCGTATATTGAATATTCGACTTTGTTCAAGTATATATTTTTTTCAATAAGTAACCGTAAAGTATTCATGCCAGTGTTTGAAACAACATTAAAGGAGCTCCAATAAGTATTTTTGACATGACGGGACTGAAAATAATTTTTCGAGATATATTTTCCATTGGATGTTGGTCTAGACTAATAACATGTGTGCAAAAATTCAAATAATTTACTGTCTCTGTTTCCAAAAATATTGTCTTAGTGTAAAAATATGAACCATAATTGAAAAGCGCTGCAACGCTATTCACTCAAATCTGGTCACAAATAGCACAAAAGAACGGTTTCAATTTATTGCAAGTATATTTCTTAATCATATTATGCATATCTATCTGTTTTAAATGTCAGGAAATCAAATTTTATGTTTTAGGCTTTTGAACCACAGTTGATGCCTTTAAGCTGCGAATGCAGATGTTGTAAATATTGCTGTAAACTTAACACATACAATAATGACTAAAACATGCTCCTTTAAACTTAACACATACAATAATGACTAAAACATACCCCTTTATAAATAAGTTAAACAGCTCAATTACGAAAAAATATTTGTTTTGTGACCGTTACTTTTTAAAACCCAGTTTGTTTTCAACATTCCTTGTACATAATCGCGCGAAATTACAATGAATCTTTCAAGCATATTAAGTGTTAAAATATCTCTATCCTAGTTACTTTAAGTTATCATTTTTCAAAAAACAACCTTTGTAGTAAACAGGATTCGATCGAAGGTATAGTAATGCCCCAAATATTGGATGAATTTGTTTTCTCTTCCTTTTTAATTCAACCTTACCTCAATATATAGAAGCCTTTTGAGTATTATTATGCAATATGTGATTACTCGTAATATGGAACGCGCCGTTTATTGAATAAGATGTTCATATATAACTCGTGGCCCACTCTATTTGTATATATGTGTATCTGTATTGTTTATATACATGGACTCATGCATTAAAATATTATTAAACCAAAATAAAGTTTAAAAAGAGAAGTCATCAAGAAGTAAACTTGAAGTATTATATATAATAATTGTATTTAGAAAAAATATGTTGAACTTATCGGAATTCTACTAGAATAAGTCTAGTATTTGAATAATTTAAAATAGAAACTGTTGTTGTTGTTCTTGAACTATGCGTGTTATTATTTCATAATTATGCTTATGCTCTTATTCGATGCTCTCAAACGAGCATAAATTATTTATTATCCTCCAACATACACCTACATTCAAGCATGCAGCTTTAAAGAAAAACATAACATAAAACAAGGTTAGAGGGCATGCCGTTAAGCCGTCCCGTTTATTTGACAAAAGATTTACAGGAAACAAAAGAAACAACTCCATTGATCAATACTTGAAGAAAAACTGCAAGTGTACTTCTAAAATTTTCGTGCTCTGCTCTCCGATCCAACCAACCAAACCTAATGAACTTCGATTTCTAAGAAATACTATTTTTAATCAATCGCAGGTAGAATTAATCAAATATAAAATAATTGGAAAAAGCCAAAGTCAGAAATGCTGCGAGCGGGCTACCCAACCCTACTCCGTCTTGGGAGGGGGAGGTAGGAAGCTCCAAAGCTCTAGATCAGCGGCTGCTTCAATCGCCTATCTGACATATCCCCAATTTTGAGTCTAATAAAAAACCATTAATTATATGAAATGCATTACTTTCAGATTAAATCAAAACATGGCATTGATATCTTCCCTTTCCTTCATTTTTTTTTTTAATTTTTACATCCATGTTAAAAATGAAGACGGAGAATCTGAAATAGATAAAACAAGATATCAAAAATCTGTTTAAGGCAATGTTAAAACCATAAATTTATCCATGATATTTCGTAATATATGAAAATTATATTTAAAGAAATTTCACAAATGGACGGCGTGAACGTAATGCCTCGAATGACTATATTTTATCAACTTACACGTAAAATCGTGCATAATTACCGCCAAAACTATAACCATTAAAAACACGAGGAATTACCATATATGGAAAGACACGGTGTATGCACCGTAAATAAATACATTTATGCTCTTATTCGATGCTCTCAAACGAGCATAAATTATTTATTATCCTCCAACATACACCTACATTCAAGCATGCAGCTTTAAAGAAAAACATAACATAAAACAAGGTTAGAGGGCATGCCGTTAAGCCGTCGAAAAATAAAGAAGGGGAAATCAAAAAGAATAATCATTGAAATCTAAAAATGTAAAATAAAATCCTGTAACAAGATTAAAGTTAAGTATTTAATTATTGAAAAATAATATAAAACGACCAAGGCAATTCAATTCTTTAATGTGAAAGATAATATAGTAATTTTCAAAAGATTTTTAAATTCCTAAGTTTTGTGTAACTGATATCTTTTCCGAAAAGTTTTCGGCAACATAACCGTCTTTTGCTTTATCACTTTGCCACCTTCCATGCTTTTTAAATAATCTGTCTGAAATGCCATGTATAGCGCTGGCGGTAGCACCACCGCGTCTTAAACTGTGTGTGCCGTATAAATCAGGATTCAAACCTAATTCTGACAGTACTTCCCGGAATAATTCCCTAAATCTTGTGTATGATAAACCAAAGTTATTTCTAAACATATGTGTATTTTTGCTCTTGTGTAAAGAAAGTTGTCGAAATAGAAATAAATCATCGCTAGTTTTAATGTTCCCTTTTTTAAAATAAAGGCTTAGCGTATTATAAGGACAGGTTACTTTTCCTGTTTTCGCAATGAGGACATTCTGTCCTTTGTTTGTCTGATCTGTTTTACTTGATCTTATCAATAACTGCAGATGATCTTCTTTGAATATTACGTCAGAACATTTCAAATTTCTTAATTCTGAAATGCGAAGAAATCCGGCAAAACCTATTACAACAAAAGTTAATGTCCTTAATTTGTACAAATCTACTACGTCAGGCGCGGAAAGAATGTAAACATTTTTGTAATATCTTCAGATGTCAAAGCTTTTTTCTTATCTACTGGTGAACCGCACAACTTTTTTGCAGCAGTTAAAACTGAATTAACCGTTTTTGACTCACATGGGTTTTTCACGTCACTAAAATCATGCGACCATTTCAATGCATAAAAACTATGTTCAATTACTGCGTACGAGCTCTCTTTTTGAATCAATGAAACTAAAAATAAAGCAATATGAAAATTCAAAGCGGGATATATTTTAGCTATTTTCATCTGGTTGCACCATGCAATCCATTTTCTGAAGTAAGACTGTTATTATGCAACATATTACATGTATATAGTTTGTATCTGACCAGTTGGTATTTCCAATATTATCATTGTTCTATTTTTAGAACATAAACTACATGTATGTACTAGAACGTTCTTAACTGTTGTAGAAAACTCATGCATTATATTTAGATAGAAATTTCTGGAATGATCTTTATTGGTGAAGTTGCTAGATTATGATTACTGTAGTAAATGGAAGACTATTCTAGAAACTTCTTAGTTAATATATATATAAGGAGACATTTTTCATTACTTTTACCTTTTAAGTCATCAGTGATCTATTAAGTCATCAGTTACCTTTTCAGAAATTAATATATTTGGAGTATTATTCAACTTGGATATTAAGTGATTTATTGGAGCTTGGATTATTTCAAAATAGATTAAATTATTCTTGTGGATTTTATTGTGGGAATTTATTCTAAAGTGTTCTTGGATTTAACTTGAATTTAACTGTGCTATTCAAAAAGGATCATTCCAGGATCAGATAAGACATTTTAATTTTACATTTTTATTTGGACTTCAGGTATTTGTAAACATTAATTGTTCTTTAATTTTTCTTTAATAATTTTTCTGTAATAAATTTGTTATTGTTACAAGTTTGTTGCTGGCTTTTCTTTCTAGTTACGCCTGGCTCGTAACAAGACGAATATTGTTTCCTGGTATTGTCAGATTTACTTTGAAGCACTATCTCGGGTAATTTATCTGCTAGATCTTTTAAATTTGGATTTTCTTCAGATAAATGATGAAAATCTTTCCATATGCCAAATTTGAAAATATCTGAAAAAAATGTAAAATAATAAACAAATAAAGCATGCTGGTAAAACTTGAGTCCATTGACCTATTTTTTTTATTTTTTTATTTTTTTTTATTTTTTGTACACCATTTTTTTTTTAGACATTTCTACAACTTTCAGTTATTAATTCATTTTTATTTTCTTTCTTTCTTTCATTCTTTCTTTTTCTTCTTTCTATTCTTTTCTCGACAAACCCATTTAATTGTCGTTATTCATTTCCACAACTTTCCATTACAATATTCATTCCATTTCTTTTCTCCTTTATCTTTTCCTATACACTCTTTTATTTCTTGCATTTTTTTTGTATATATATATATATACATGTATATCACATGTATGTATCGTGTAAACAATCACGATTTTCTCTATCTTTTCAACAGGTCAATTAATTCAAGTGAATTACAATACGCATGCTCGATAACACAAATACTTCTGTGTGTCATTTGCTGGCGCCACTGGTTGTTGTATGTGAAGGGACGAAAATTGCTAATCCCTGGATTATGAGATGCCATAGCAAATCTGTCGCCGACAGACCTAGAAAAATTGTTAACGTTATAAGGAGAATAACGTTGAGCAGAGTTGAACTTGGTAAATGACTTTCTCCTTTCATCCCGTTCTTAAAATCGCCAAAGTCGACTTCTCTGCGTTTTTGATTTTCCTGCTATCCTCGTCGTCGCTTGCCAAATCGTCTTGTTCGTATTCTTTGACGACGAGCCAGCCTGCCGGAGATTTGTCCGCTAATTTGATCAGTTTGACACGGTGATTAATTTTCTTCTGAATGTTCGCACAAATGTCACTTATTTCACAGTTCTTTAAAGGATTTGTAAGACATTCCAAGTTCTGAACAAGAGGAAGCATCTCACAGTTATAGTCAAGTTGATCTTGTAGAGCTTTTGACTTGAGAGTCGTAGATTTCACGGCTGGCGGAATAGGAGCGTTGACAAAATCTCTCTTTATTTCGGAAAATTTCTCATCAAAGTACGCCTTTAGTTCGTCAAAATCCCTGGACATGATTTCGAGCGCAGAAAAATCAAATTTCACAAATGGACGGCGTGAACGTAATGCCTCGAAGTATTATATATAATTGTAATTAGAAAAAATATGTTGAACTTATCGGAATTCTACTAGAATAAGTCTAGTATTTGAATAATTTAAAATAGAAACATGTTTAATGTTGTTGTTCTTGAACTATGCGTGTTATTATTTCATAATTATGCTTCTTTTTTAAAGTAAGGTAAAGATAAAATATTGATTGTAAATATATTCTTCAACTGATGAACATACACATGTTGTTTATTATCAAGCATAATTTTCAAAACAAGACGGTAAACAAAATGTGGTGCGTTTTATACTTATCGCATGGTGCGGCGATTTGCCTTTGATTTTCGTCAGCTGTTATAAGCCAGTAGCATGCTTTATTGGTAATAGCACACTGTGCGATATCTCCGATAAAGCATACTTCTTTCGAAAAAAGTGTGCGTTATTTCAAATTAAGCACAGTTATCTAAGTACACTTGGTTCATGTATAAGCGTGACCGTAGACGGTGCTAAAATTTAGCCTGGAAAAACAACGAATATTTTCAGATTGGAGAAAGATAATGGTGTACTGGGGATATGGTTGTCAGTTAAATAAAAGTTTTGTCAAGTTTATAAAAATTATAATCCTTTTTCCTGAATGTAATTTGGTGCAAGAAGGCACTGACTGTATAAACATTTTCATGAGTAGATATACTCGCAACATTTTCAAGGTCAAGCCCCCGAAAAAAAACCACATTGAAATAGATTAAAAATCTATCTTTTGGCATGTTATTAAAACAAATGTTGATCAAACGGTGGTTAGCGTAATACTAGCACTTTACAATTATTTACAAAAATGTTTTTGTCTGTGGTCATCCAACCGATCAGGAACACCCATATGGAAAGCCTTGAATGTCTTATGATTGTAAAAATGAACGTTGTTGTGTCACTCTTTCTTTATACAATGTGCACTCATGAATATACTATGTGGATGCATCCTTATAACAATATATGATGTCAATGTGTCTTTATATGATGGCGACCCATCATTATACGATGTGCATTTATGAATATATGATTTAGTAAAATCATTATATACAGTCAATCTTTCATTATACAATGTGCATCTATTATTATACGATGTGCATTTATGTTGCATCATTATATATAGTCAACTTATCAATATATTATGTAAATCTTTCATTATACGATGTGCATCTATTGTTATACGACCGCTGCTTTATATGAAGTGCAAACATTATTATATGGTGTGCTTCCGTCATTATACTGATGGGGTTAAATTTACCAGGTTATATCTCACTATGCACCGTTCGTGGCGACCGTCTGGTCACTTGATGCTGGTACAATATGATGTAATACATTAAAAGATGTATTTTAAGTGTACATGATTTATTTAAATGAGATAAAATGAATGGTCTATCCCTATAGACTGATCTGTTGATAGAATATTAGATTAAGTATATTTAATTTACTGTAGTGTATACAAATGTATAAAACTATATATTTCAGGATGTTTTGGTATTTATACTTTCAGGGCTTGGTAAATGTGATGTGATGTGATGTGTATGATGTATGATGTTTGATGTTGAGATGTACTGTGTATCCTGTTACATATAGTGTCCACTACATATTAAGTCGACGAACCAGTATTACCCTCAGTTTTGTTCTTTATTTATACAAGGCAAAAAAGACATTGGGGCCACAAATCTATTTATTAAAAATCGATATTTAAAAAGTAAATGAAATCAATCATCCGGTCTTAGATCGATAAACATATTCGTTGCTGCTAATTTATTCTTTAGGTATGCTGAGCATGTATCCTAATTCGAATATGTGTTACCTATTTTGATACAAAAGTTCTGAATACATATGAGCCAATTAATAACATTGTTTGTGTATAACAACGGAAGCAATTTTAGGGAGAATTGACCTATCGTTGTTTCAGCCTTGAATTCGTGTAAGGGGAGGTATGGTTTGAATTATTTTTAAGATTTCGATTTATATCACCCAATACGGATTCAATAAAGGACTCAGAGAACAAAATTGTCGGCCTTTTACAGAGTCACGGAGTGACATACACAATGTAACAATTATGGTATGAATAATTTCTTTGGAAATTTCTCTTTTTGCAGATTGAGTTATTAGAATAATCAATGTTATAATGCTAATTTAACCTCGTCAAAATCCAAATAATGATAAAAATTGTCCAATTTATTACAATCACCTTTCATGCAGTGTAAAAAATCATTGAAAACTAAACATTTATTTCATTTTCTTTTTACATTTATATGTAAAAATAAATCACATTGACCTTGTAATGTAAGCAAAAACAGTTTCCGATCAATAACTAGAGAACGCTTAGGCCAAGGGACTTCAAACTTTGTATGATGATTGGACATGACCAGCAGATGACCCCTATTGATTTTGGGGTCAAAGGTTAAGGTCAAATTGACCTTGTATGCAAAAACGGTTTCCGATCAATTACTAAAGAACGCTTAGGCCGAGGGACTTCAAACTTTATATGATGATTGGTCATGACCAGCAGATGACCCCTATTGATTTTGGGGTCAAGGGGTTACAGGTCAAGGTCACATTGACCTTGTAGGCAAAAACGGTTTCCGATCAAGTACTAAAGAACGCTTAGGCCTAGGGACTTCAAACTTGGTATGATGATTGGTCATGACCAGCAGATGCCCCCTATTGATTTTGGGATCAGGAGGTCAAAGGTCAAGGTCACATTGACATTGTAGGTAAAAACGGTTTCTGATCAATAACTAAAGAACGCTTAGGCCTAGGATCTTCAAACTTGGTATGAATTGACCTACCGTTGTTTCAGTCTTGAATTCGTGTGAGGGGAAGTATGGTTTAAATTATTTAAAGATTTCAATTTATATCACCCTATTCTGATTCAATAAAGGACTTTAAATGTTCGGCCTTTTTACACAATGTAAAAATTATGGTATGAATAATTTCTTTGGAAATTTCTCTTTAACCTCGTCAAAATCCAAATAATGATAAGAAATTTTCCAATTTATTACAATCATCTTTCATGCAGAATAAAAAAATCAGTAAAAACTAAACATTTATTTCATTTTCTTTTTACATTTAATGCAAAATTAAATCTTGTCTGAAACTTTGCATTTGTAGCACAATGGAAGGTAATTGACCATATGGAATTCCTTTATATATTTAACCTTGTATGTATAAGTCAGTATATTTTTTCTAAAGGACTAGCAGATGACCCCTATTGATTTTGGGGTCAAAGGTTAAGGTCAAATTGACCTTGTATGCAAAAACGGTTTCCGATCAATTACTAAAGAACGCTTAGGCCGAGGGACTTCAAACTTTATATGATGATTGGTCATGACCAGCAGATGACCCCTATTGATTTTGGGGTCAAGGGGTTACAGGTCAAGGTCACATTGACCTTGTAGGCAAAAACGGTTTCCGATCAAGTACTAAAGAACGCTTAGGCCTAGGGACTTCAAACTTGGTATGATGATTGGTCATGACCAGCAGATTCCCCCTATTGATTTTGGGATCAGGAGGTCAAAGGTCAAGGTCACATTGACATTGTAGGTAAAAACGGTTTCTGATCAATAACTAAAGAACGCTTAGGCCTAGGATCTTCAAACTTGGTATGAATTGACCTACCGTTGTTTCAGTCTTGAATTCGTGTGAGGGGAAGTATGGTTTAAATTATTTAAAGATTTCAATTTATATCACCCTATACTGATTCAATAAAGGACTTTAAATGTTCGGCCTTTTTACACAATGTAAAAATTATGGTATGAATAATTTCTTTGGAAATTTCTCTTTAACCTCGTCAAAATCCAAATAATGATAAGAAATTTTCCAATTTATTACAATCATCTTTCATGCAGAATAAAAAAAATCAGTAAAAACTAAACATTTATTTCATTTTCTTTTTACATTTAATGCAAAATTAAATCTTGTCTGAAACTTTGCATTTGTAGCACAATGGAAGGTAATTGACCATATGGAATTCCTTTATATATTTTACCTTGTATGTATAAGTCAGTATATTTTTTCTAAGTTAGTAACATTCATTCATCTTATATTTATTCAAATTGTGTAGATTCATTTGGACCCTATAAATCAGATCTTTGCAGCGATTCATTGCCCACATCTATCATCATAGACCATACTCCACTTATGTTTATTTGACCGTTAAAATATATCACTATATATCTTATTTTATTGACTAGAGAAATAAATTGCAACCTTCTGCAAACAATGACATATATTCTTTATTATACGTAGTCTCATGTATACATCTTAAACAAAATATACAATGAGAACAATGTATACCGATGTAAGAGATAATAAGACACGTCATGTGCCGACTCGTTTATTTTCACCGACTTCTGATGGCGAGTCTCATACAAACATGCTTTTATGTGCGTTTGGCATTTAACTATGTACTGAATTAACTTAAATATTTTGAGCGAAAATTGAAATAAATGAGTTAATGAAAACAAATGTTAAAGATAATATTATTTTCTGTAAAACTGACATAATGCGCATTTAGAAATATTTTAAGGACCTAAATGATCACGCGATACTACATTTTAGATGTGAACATGATAACTTATTGTTACATTAAACATTTCAGATGTTGTGTTTGAATTATCGTCATACCGGTCATTTTAAATCACATTTTAAGGTGAAACAAACAAAAAAAACAAGGAAAAGATTTCCTTTTTAGAAAAGGAAATAAAACCGATCTTGATAACGATAAAGACACCTGGTTATGTTTAGTTTTTCTGACAATTATCAGAGTAATACAATTAGATGACATTCCATCGCTTAGATATCCCCTTAATCCCTGGTAATAGCTCAGAGCTATATTTGAAATGAATCTCGACCAAAGATTCGAACTCGGCATATACTCAAAATAAGACGAGGTACACCCCAGGACAGAACTGTTATAGTATATCGAACTCGGGTTTTCTCTACAGAAAATGTCTACGGCCTTACGGCCTCGATCATTTTCTGTAGAGAAAACCCCTCGATGTCGCCCCAGGCCATGATATTTCCACGCTATACTATAACCATAACATAAAGCATATAGTAATAAACAAAACGTATGCTTCATGTAGCTTAAAACACCCTTTTCCATTTGTTTCCCATAGCATATAACTGGTAACAAACGTTACTACTGTTGTTACACTTCTCATTTCATACATTATGAAACAGAATCTTGTCAATAAAGGATTATTATGAATTTATCACGATTTATGATGTGTTATACAAATACTGTCAAAGTCTAAATGTAACTAACTTTAGTTACTGATTTCGTTAAGAAGGCAAATTAAAGGTGACATTCGAGTTTGTATACAAATAAAAACATACAGATGCCAAATTGTTTTTCAATTTTGACAGTGTTTTGTATGTTGCTTTTTAGTTTAAACTCTGTTTTGATATTCAAAGTGAAACGCACGTTACTTAAACAAATTAATAATGCCCCCACTTCAAAGAAGAGGGGGTATATTGCTTTGCATTTGTCGCTTCGTCGGTCCGTCGGTCCGTAGACCTATGGTTTCCGAGTGATAACTAAATAACCCTCAGGCCTAGAAACTTCAAACTTGGTATGATGATTTGTCATGACCAGTAGATGAACCCTATTGATTTTAGTGTCAGTGGGTCAAAGGTCAAGGTCACATCGACCTTGTAAGCAAAAACGGTTTCCGCCGAATAACTAAAGAACGCTTAGGCCTAGGAACTTCGAACTTTTATGATGATTGATCATGACTAGCAGATGACCCCTTTGATTTTGGGGTCAAGGGGTCAAAGGTCAAGGTCACATTGAATTTGTAAGCAAAAACGGTTTTCGCTCAATAACTAAAGAACGTTTAGGCCTAGGAACTTCAAACTTGGTATGATGATTGGTCATTACCATTACCAGCAGATGACCCCTATTGATTTTGGGGTCAAGGGGTCAAAGGTCAAGGTCACATTGACCTTGTAAGCAAAAACGGTTTCCGCTCGATAACTAAAGAAAGCTTAGGCCTAGGAACCTTAAACTTGGTATGATGATTGGTCATAACCAGCAGAGGACCCCTATTGATTTTTGGGTCAAGGGGTCAAAGGTCAAGGTCACATTGACCTTTTAAGCAAAAACGGTTTCCGCTCGATAACTAAAGAAAGCTTAGGCCTAGGAACTTCAAACTTGGTATCCTGATTGGTCATGACCAGCAGATGATCCCCATTGATTTTGGAGTCAAGGGGTCAAAGGTCAAGGGAACATTGATAATGTAAGCAAAAACGGTAACCGCTCGATAACTAAAGAAAGCTAAGGCCTAGGAACTTCAATCTTGGTATGATGATTGGCCATGGCCATCAAATGGCACCTATTAATTTTGGGATCAAGGGGTCAAAGGTCAAGGTCACATTAACCTTGAAAGCAAAAACGGTTCCCGATCAATAACTGAAGAACGCTTAGGCCTAGGGACTTCACACTTGGTATGATGATTGGACATAACCAGCAGATGATCCTTATTGATTTTGGGGTCAAGGGGTCAAGGGTCAAGGTCACATGGACCTTGTAAGCAAAAACAGTTTCCGATCAATAACTAGAGATTGCTTAGGCCTAGGGACTTCAACCTTTGTATGATGATTTGTCATGACCAGCAGATGACCCCTATTGATTTTGGGGTCAAAGGTCAAGGTCAAATTGACCTTGTGGGCAAAAACGGTTTCCGATCAATAACTAAAGAACGGTTAGGCCGGGGGACTTCAAACTTTATATGATGATTGGTCGAGACCAGCAGATGATCCCTATTGATTTTGGGGTCAAGGGGTTACAGGTCAAGGTCACATTGACCTTGTAGGCAAAACGGTTTCCGATCAAGTACTAAAGAACGCTTAGGCCTAGGGACTTCAAACTTGGTATGATGATTGGTCATGACCAGCAGATGACCCCTATTGATTTTGGGGTCAGGAGGTCAAAGTCTAGGTCACATTTACATTGTAGGTAAAAACGGTTTCCGATCAATAACTAAAGAACGCTTAGGCCTAGGATCTTCAAACTTGTTATGAATTGACCTACCGTTGTTTCAGTCCTGAATTCGTGTGAGGGGAGGTATGGTTTAAATTATTTTAAGATTTCAATTTATATCACCCTATACTGATTCAATAAAGGACTCAGAAAACAAAATGTTCGGCCTTTTTACACAATGTAAAAATTATGGTATGAATAATTTCTTTGGAAATTTCTCTTTAACCTCGTCAAAATCCAAATAATGATAAGTAATTGTCCAATTTATTACAATCATCTTTCATGCAGAATAAAAAGTCAGTAAAAACTAAACATTTATTTCATTTTCTTTTTACATTTATATGCAAAATTATATCTTGCCTGAAACTTTTGTAGCACAATGGAAGGGAGATGAACATATGGAATTCCTTCATATATTTTACCTTGTATGTATAAGTCAGTATATTATTTCTAAGTTAGTAACATTCATTCATCCGTTAAAAATATATCACTATATATCTTATTTTATTGACTATAGAAATAAATTACAACATTCTGCAAACAATGACATATATTCTTTATTATAAGTAGTCTCATCTATACATCCTAAACATAAGAAAATATACAATGAGAACAATGTATACCGATGTAAGAGATAATAAGACACGTCATGTGCCGACTCGTTTATTTTCACGGACTTCTGATGGCGAGTCTGATATCAACGTGCTTTTATGTGCGTTAGGCATTTAACTATGTACTGAAGTTACTTAAACATTTTGAGCGAAAATTGAAATAAATGAGTTAAGGAAAAAAAATGTTAAAAAAAATATTATTTTCTGTAAAATTGACATAATGCGCATTTAGAAATATTTTTAGGGACCTAATGGTCACGCGATAGTACATTTTAGATGTGACCACATTAAATTATTGTTACATTTAAACATATCAGATGTTGTGTTTAAATAATCGTCATACCGATCATTTTAAATAGCATTTTCCTTCACTATATCTCATGTTGAGTTATGGTAAAACAAAAGAAAAATAACAAGGAAAAGATACTTTTTAGAAAAGGAAATAAACGATAAAGACACCTGGCTATGTTTAGTTTTTCTGACAATTATCTGAGTAGTACAATAAGATGACATTTCATCGCTTAGATATCCCCTTAATCCCCGATAATAGCACATAGCCGATAGCTGTATTTGAAATGAATCTCGGCTCGGCATATACTCAAAATAAGACGAGGTACTTCCCAGAACAGAACTGTTATAGTATATCGAACTCGGGTTTTCTCTACAAAAAACGTTCCCAGCCTCGATCATTTTCTGTAGAGAAAACCCCTCTACACGCTGATATTTCCACGCTATACTATAACTATAACATAATACACGTGTTTTGTATGTTGCTTTTTAGTTTAAACTTTGTTTTGTTATTCAAAGTGAAACGCACGTTACTTAGGCCTAGGAACTTCAAACTTGGTACGATGATTGGTCATGACCAGCACATAAACCCTATGGATCTTGGGGTCCAGGGGTCAAAGGTCAAGGTCACATCGAGCTTGTAAGCAAAAACGGTTTTCCGCTCAATAACTACAGAACGCTTAGGCCTAGGAACTTCAAACTTTGTACGATGATTGGTCATGACCAGCACATAACCCATATGGATCTTGGGGTCAAGGGGTCAAAGGTCAAGGTCGCATTGACCTTGTAGGCAAAAATGGTTTCCGCTGAATAACTAAAGAACGCTTAGGATAGGAACTTCAAACTTTTATGATGATTGGTCATGACCAGCAGATGACCCCTTTGATTTTGGGGTAAAGGGGTCAAAGGTCAAGGTCACATTGAATTTGTAAGCAAAAACGGTTTCCGGTCAAAAACTAAAGAGCGCTTAGGCCTTGGAACGTAAAACTAGGTATGATGATTGGTCATTACCAGCAGATGACCCGGTCAAGGGGTCAAAGGTCAAGGTCACATTGAGCTTGTAAGCAAAAACGGTTTTCCGCTCAATAACTACAGAACGCTTAGGCCTAGGAACATCAAAGTTAGTACGATGATTGGTCATGACCAGCACATAACCCCTATGGATCTTGGGGTCAAGGGGTCAAAGGTCAAGGTCGCATTGACCTTGTAGGCAAAAACGGTTTCCGCTGAATAACTAAAGAACGCTTAGGCCTAGGAACTTCAAACCTTTATGATGATTGGTCATGGCCAGCAGATGACCCCTTTGATTTTGGGGTCAAGGGTCAAAGGTCAAGGTCACATTGAATTTGTAAGCAAAAACGGTTTCCGCTCAATAACTACAGAACGCTTAGGCCTAGGAACTTCAAACATGGTATGATGATTGGTAATGACCAGCAGAGGACCCCTATTGATTTTGGGATCAAGGGGTCAAAATTTTAGGTCACATTGACCTTGTGATCAAAAACGGTTTCCGCTCGATAACTAAAGAAAGCTTAGGCATAGGAACGTCAAATTAGGTATGATGATTGGTCATTACCAGCAAATGACCCGGTCAAGGGGTCAAAGGTCAAGGTCACATCAAGCTTGTAAGCAAAAACGGTTTTCCGCTCGATAACCACAGAACGCTTAGGCCTAGGAACTTCAAACATGGTATGATGATTGGTGATGACCAGCAGAGGACCCCTATTGATTTTGGGATCAAGGGGTCAAAATTTTAGGTCACATTGACCTTGTGATCAAAAACGGTTTCCGCTCGATAACTAAAGAAAGCTTAGGCCTAGGAACTTCAAACTTGGTATGATGATTGGTCATGACCAGCAGATGATCTCTATTGATTTTGGAGTCAAGGGGTCAAAAGTCTAGGTCACATTGACCTTGTAAGCAAAAAGGGTTTCCGCTCGATAACTAAAGAAAGCTGAGGCTTAGGAACTTCAAACTTGGTATGATGATTGGCCATGACCAGCAGTTGGCCCCTATTTATTTTGGGATCAAGGGGTCAAAGGTCAAAGTCACATTGACCTTGTAAGCAAAAACGGTCCGTCGGTTCGTAGACCAATGGTTTCCGAGTGATAACTAAAGAACCCTCAGGCGTAGGAACTTCAAACTAGGTAAGATGATTGATCATAACTAGTAGATGACCCCTGTTGATATCGGAGTCAAGGGGTCAAAGGTCAAGGTCACATTGACCTTGTAAGCAAAAACGGTTTCCGATCAATAACTACAGAACGCTTAGGTCTAGGAACTTAAAACGTAGCACGATGATTGGTCATGACAAGCAGATAACCCATATGGATTTAAGAGTCAAGGGGTCATAGGTCAAGGTCACATTGACCTTGTAAGTTAAAACAGTTTCCGCCAAATAACGAAAGAACGCTTATGCCTAGGAAATTAAACTTGGTATGATGATTGGTCATGACCTGCAGATGAACCCTTTTGATTTTGGGGTCAAGGGGTCAAAGGTCAAGGTCACATTGAATTTGTAAGCAAAAACGGTTTCCGCTCAATAACTAAAGAACGCTTAAGCATAGGAACGTCAAACTTGGTATGATTATTGGTCATGACCCGCAGATGGCCGCTATCGATTTTGGGGTCAGGGGGTCAAAAGTCAAGGTCATATGGACCTTGTAAGCAAAAACGGTTTCCGATCAATAACTCTAGAACGCTTAGGCCTAGGGACTTCACACTTGGTATGATGATTTGTCATGACCAGCAGATGACCTCTATTTATTTTGGGGTCAAGGGGTCAAAGGTCAAGGTCACATTTACCTTGTAAGTATAAACGGATTCCGATCAATAACTAGAGAACGCGTAGGCCTAGGAACTTCAAACTTTGTATGATGATTGGTCATGACCAGCAGATGTCCCCTATAGATTTTGGGGTCAAAGGTCAATGTCAAATTGGCCTTGTAGGCAGAAACGGTTTCCGATTAATTTCTGAAGAATGCATAGGCCGAGGGACTTCAAACTTTATATGGTGATTGGTCATGACCAGTAGATGACCCCTATTGATTTTGGGGTCAAGGGGTCACATGTTAAGGTAACATTGACCTTGTAGGCAATAACGGTTTCCGATCAAGTTCTAAAGAACGCTTAGGCCTAGGGACTTCAAACTTGGTATGATGATTGGTCATGACCAGCAGATGAACCCTATTGATTTTGGGGTCAGTATGTCAAAGGTCAAGGTCAAATTGAAATTGTAGGTAAAAGCGGTTTCCGATCAATAACTAAAGAATGCTTAGGCCTAGGATCTTCAAACTTGATATGATGATTGGCTATGACCAGCAGATGACCTCTATTGATTTTAGAGTCAAGGGGTCATAGGTCAAGGTCACAACTCAAGTTGCCTTGGTTGACATTTTTTATATTAAACTAAAAATGCTTTTGGTATACACATATGAAGGTCTTATGTAATATAACAACTTGTCTGTCATTAATGAGGCCTACATAATTCATAAAATGTATGCATATATTGTTTGGTAAGATTTGTAATCACTTAAATTGCTGCACAAAGCCTGGGGTCACAATAATTATTACCTTGTGACTAGTCATGACCAGTAGATACTAGATAACCCTTATTAATTTTTTGTTCACTGGGTCAGAAGTCATGCATAATAACCTGATCACATAACTAATTGGCTGCCGATAGGGGGCATACATGTTTTACAAACAAATCTTGTTAATTAAAAAATGACATGCAACATCTTCTTTGTACTGACGTTCTTTTGGGATATACAGGTCCGTTTTTTTTTATCTTTTCCCATCCACTGTTTGTAATCGGCCATTCTTTTGTTGCTTGAATTATACACACACGTTTCATCACTTTCAGCAAGTTAGAAACAAGTTTGGTTCTTTGAAAAGAAGCATGCGAGAGGGCTTTTTGCAGCTGTTGAAGATTTGTTTAATTCGAAATTATTTGGAGATATTTTTATGTAAAAGGCACAATGAATGGTTTTAAATTACAATTATCTAACAAAATAGAATTTATTATTTATATTGAAAATAGTATCATAATGAAAGTTTGTTTTACACTTCATTTTTGTGAAAGATTATCTGCCGTAGAAATGGACTTTTTTTTTGGCGCATTGGGGATACTTCTTTTACAAAGTGGGGATACTTCTTCTACAAAGGGAACAACTTATGTTATGTCATCAAACTAAATTTAAAATATATGATGTATCAAAATAAAAGTTTCTTGTAAAATTCAATAAGCAAATTTTCGGTTAATAAATTTTGGTAAGTAAATGGAAACATTTCCTCTAGATTTTCCAAAACGGGCATAAAGTATGTTAATCAAACACTTTTAAGTCCCAGATTTACATAAAAAATGTGTATATCATTTCATTGGAATAAACAGTATATAAAGCTGCATGCCTCCAACCACAATATTTGTGTTGAAGAAAATCAAACTTGAGTAGAATTTGTGCCATTTGCGCCAAAAAATCTCCGTTGCGTAATTTAGTCTACCGGTTCAAAAGTAAAAGGAGCAGCAAAATTTCGGTACACGGTTCGCTCGGTCATATAATAGTGCATGGTGATATTGTAGCTATAATGTTCACTGTTACTATTTATCAGAACATGAAATAGTAAAACGCTATTCAGAAAACAATACGGTAATCGATTTATACAGTTTAAAAGATTAAAACGGAATGAAACATCCACGAAGCGCTAAGCAACGTAAATTATATTTTCCGATATTTCTTTATACCGATTTGTTCACTTCGTCGTATTTTGAAGCGAGCATGCGCATAACAATTTTTGTAGACTGCTGCTAATGATTTTACGATTTAAATGAGTATCATTCAATACAATCAGATACGCAAAAATGGATGCCGCAAGCACTCAGTCTGAACACTGTGGAGAGGTCTGTAGACCTCTCCAATAACCCGACTATCACAGTCTTTGTGTGTTTCTTTTGCACCGTTTTGAGCAAACGGGCTAACCACCAAGCTCAAACCTTTCTACAACCCAAACGCTTGACCATTATTAAATTAATACTGCCTTCTGATATGCCACCGCCTTAACCAACAATCCTTCATCTTGTTCTACTACAACTTCTGCAGCAGTAATGTTTGCCTATATAACTGAGGTTGTTGGTCTACCAAAACGGTAGCTTGCTTTGACAATTACACAGCTCTAAAAGCTTTGACCCATCTAAAGATTGTACGCTTTGAAATGACCTGTTGCCACACTATTTATTACATTTCAGCTATATAGATATATATGTGTTCTGTGTGCAAATAGAGAAGATAAGAATTCCTAAAGAAAGTTCAAAACGGCCAAATTGAAAATGTTGCAGGCTCGGTTTGATTGAAGCTGTTCTTGGACGGTACTGTCAGGTGCAAACCCTAGCACCAATTTAAGCAGAATTCAACATTTAAACAACAGTTTATCCACTTACTTTATTACTCTATTTCAGATGAGGCAAATAAAGGCTAGTTTATGATTATATTTTGCATTCAAAATTTATGTCGTAAACGACCTTCGATCTAGTGACGACTAAAATATTCCAGTGTCCTTGATAACGGAGTAGTTTCTTTGCCTTTCAATTATTTGTTTGGGTGTCCATGGCTGAGTGTTAATGGTCGTTGACCTAAAACCACTTTCCCCTGGCCGCTGTTGGTTCGTATCTAATAGCGACTTCTGATTCTTTCATATGAGGAAGTTATCAAGCTAGTTTACGGAACGTGATACACAGAGCGTTCCCTGAGGACTTCCTCCAACAGTAAAGCTGGAAATAAGAAAAACAAGATCGACAAGGATGGGGCCGTTCAATGAACGCAAACCCCACACGGAAAGTCACGATGTGACCTATTTTGTGTTAGTGAGACGTAAATCCCAACCAAAAAATAAAAAGTATGTACATGAACCTAAGAAGTATTATGCATTACGCATATTAGTTTAGTCTATGAAGAGTATTCATTTTAAATGGCAATCTCATTAAAATCATATCTAAACTGTCGCTCCACTACCATTCGCTTCGTGACGATGATCAAATTTTAATGAGATATTTTTCATTGGTGCTACAGATAAGAAAGATACATGGGTGACATTCTTTTACATTTTGGATCATTTTTCTTCTTTTTATTTAGTCATTCTCTTGTAAAAAAATATGATAAACAAGATCAACAAAGAAAGGCGGCGTTCAATGAACGCAACCCTCAAAAACTTTTTAGTCATCATAAGACGGTAAACGTTAAATATTTGTGCCAGGAACATAATTATAACGTTTTAAGACGTTTTGAAAGATGTAATGTAAGATGATATGCAAAATAAATATTTGTGAATAGGATCATAGAAAACAATAATAAAAATAGTCTAAAATTGAAACTGTTATATTTATCTGTATGACTCATCTTTTCTCCTTTTAGCTGCATGAAATATGTCTGTATTCATGATGATTATTGGTATCACATTTTTTCCCCACCATAACAATAGTTAATATGTATATTATGTTAAGACAAGTAAATACTGAACTGAATTGTTCAGAATATTACTAGGCACTTCCAAATTATCACAGTGGGTGGTACTGATATTGTTAAATAACTACTATTTTGTGGAACATAACATTTTGGAATGTCTGTGAAATAAAAAAAATATTTATAATTGTTATCAATTTGGTTTCAGTTTCAATCAAGGGAATGCATCAGAACAAAATGTTTTGTAATAATCAAACAAAAGTTATGTACTAGTATGTTGGTTACTTATATAATCGATTGTATATTTTTGTTTCGTTTGGTTTTACGGCGCTCCAACACAGTTTAGGTCATATGGCGCCGAAACAGGAAGGATGTGTTTGGCTAACATCGGGTGTTAGAAACTTTAAGCAGCACTAGGGGTCAAAATCTCACCTGCTGGAGCTAAGGGATAATATACTCTAGTAATTCGAACCCATTTAGTCGCCTCTTACGATCCCACAGGCTTAAACAATGGCTGCAATAGTGTTGCCTTATGCAGCCTGTCATAATCAAGGTCAACCCTTAACCACAAAAGTGGGTGTTTGTGAATAGACCGATAAAAGTTTGAAGCTTGTTCGGACGACGCTAGAGCGGTCTTGCAGAGACACTCAGCTGTTTTAATGAAGGAACATGGTCGTGATCCAAGTACAATCCCAAAATGTTCTTTGTAAATATTGTTCACTTGTGAAATGTTTTGTCGGATAAATATCTTTAAACCAATTCGTTCCTGAAGTAAATTGAAATCATATCCAATTCTGCCATTTTACTAATATCATTGCTTATCTACACTTCACTGATTTTGAAAAGATTGATAATACATGTATATGCTCAATGGATGAATTGACTGCAATGGATTTAATGAAGTTTAAATTGTAACATGTAATAGGATACATTTGAATCATACGTTTAGCAAAAGAAAGAATTTATGAAAATGCGAAAATATATATAAAAGGAGTTTTCCCACTCCTGGAAAATTTAGTTGTCGAGACAATTTTTTTTAAATCTGCTGTAGGGTTTCGGATGAAGCCTTTCGCCATTGATTCAAAGAAATAATTGTATTAAATACCATAAGGTGGCCAAAACAGTGTTGGTATTGTCAATTTGACGGCATATTGTCATTTGAAGCAAACGCCGCATTGTGTCATTGTATTACCAGGGTAGACAATATCAATATTACCGAGTCTGTCATAAAATCTTATTACATCCAAAAGAATGATATGGAGACAAAACAAATCTACAATTAAATTAATTGTTTAATGATGTTTCCATAATATATTTAGAGTATGTTACATGTTTAAATACTGAAGGGCGCAGCACTTAACATGCAGTAATGTGTCATAAAGGTAGCAAAATGTGAACAGTATACATGCCATACAAAATCACTGTAACAAGATACCAAACAAGGTTTTTGAGATATAAAATTGACAGCATTTCTTAGGCATAATGTGCCTTTTACCTGTTTCGTGTATGTTCAAGCAAGTACTTATTTATATTTTTTCAAGGGCGGTTATCATGAATGAATTGGCTACAGCATCAATGGGAATAGTCGCCCTTGAAAGTCATATTCACTCGGACGCATGCGGTAGTGTTATCTTAATATAATTGTAGAACGAAATCAGAAACAATAGTACCTTTTATGATGAGCGACATATTTTATTGTTATCTTTTATTAGATATTATCGTTGGCCGATGAATAAATTTCATCGTATTTAAATGTAAACATCTGTTATAGGAGTAGTTAATGTATTCGTCAATTAATGTAAAATAATGATAGAAACACGTGTCATTGACAAATTTACCATTATACATTTACGAAAAAGGATATTTCATTTGACAATAACAACATCTTTTTCCATTTCTGATAAATTTCTAATCTCATCCGAGATAAATAGATACCAAGCTGTTAATAAAGAGGTTTGGTTTGGTGAAAAATTAATAGCATCAAGTTAGATTACTCTTTAGTATTCGCCGAAAATCTGAAACTGTACAAATATGACTGTTTGTTATCAATTAAAAGTTTGTTGCAAACAGTTCATTAAATAATATAAAAAACCTTATAATGAACTTGATAATAAACACTGACATTTCAATGTATTTATTTAACTTTTTTATCACTCACTCACTCACTCACTCACTCACTCACTCACTCACTCACCAACTCACTCACTCACTCACTCACTCACTCACTCACTCACTCACTCACTCACTCACTCACTCACTCACTCACTCACTCACTCACTCACTCACTCACTCACTCACTCACTCACTCACTCACTCACTCACTTCAATTAATCGTAATGAATTGATTTTGTTTTGATTCCTTACGGAACATCGGTGGTTCTAATTGGGTGCTCGTTTGTGCTAGAAATGAATCATACAGGGTTATCTGAGGTCTTCCTCCATCAGTAAGACTTTTAAGTCGCCATGTGGCTTATACCTTGAACCCCAAAACAAAACGACAAAACAAAATCAGTCTAACAAACTGACAAGATAGACATCATGGCATGATCTCTATTTGAGTAGAAATATTGAAGTCTGTTATCGTTAATTCTTTTTTCATTTATTGTCTACGCCTATTTATGTATTTTTTCTTTAGGACGTATGTCCTGATGAGGAATGAAAAGCAGGGATTTGCTAAATATCAATTTATGTACCCTATATAACTGAGAAGTAAAAAAGGACAGATCAATAGTTGAATGCACTTTGTGAAATTTGTTTGAAATGTTATGTTTGAGTGAGTGATTCAAATGCATTGTTCTTGTCTTATTACACCAACAGAAGGTTCTGTGATGACAGAAGATGTTGTAGTCTCATCCTCAAATTCAAAGAATTGCTCAACACCGTTCAAACAACTGTCGGAGCTAGGGTCGTGAGGTATGTTGCAGTTTTCCATAATCTCTCATAAACACAGACTCAAGCAAATCGAGTCTGCTATTTCCATGTTATTTTGTTGTGGTTAATGCTTCCGAGGAGTCACTTTTGTATCTAGATTTTTATTCTGCATTCTACAATAAGGTTAAATCGTTGAAGTACACCCAAACAGATCAGTCACCTTAGATTGATTTATCGGCGCCAACATAATAACTGAAAATACAAACGAAAGGAATTAACTGATTGGTGTTGATATGAATAGCTATATTTCTTTTTTTATTTTTCTTCATTTCTTTATACATAATCGATTTAAGAGCAGTTAGCATAATCATTGTAAATACATTTCGATGTAACTTCTTCATCCTTTCTATAAATTTTGCCATTAACAAAAGGGACGAAAATGGTAGAATTACATTTAACAATTGATTACATGTTAGCTATATGTTGATTTGGACAGTGCAGGAAGTATAACTCATTAGATGACTCAATGATTCAAAGCAGAAAGCAAGAAACATATTTAAAAAACATGATAATTTCAAAGTACAATATATTTGTATGTAACGGAATGCATACAACACAAATCAATGAGATTCGTGACTTGTGTCGTACATATACCTGCAACGTTTTTTGG
Organism: Ruditapes philippinarum; assembly: GCF_026571515.1. Lineage (NCBI taxonomy): Eukaryota > Metazoa > Mollusca > Bivalvia > Venerida > Veneridae > Ruditapes > Ruditapes philippinarum. Next base: position 67,201 of record NW_026856911.1, on the reverse strand, counting down.
CTCTCGGGGTTTTTATGTCGCAGCAACAAAATAAAAGTCATTCGGCGACTTTCGAACTACTGGTAGAAAGAAGACCGGTCCGTGCATTATTTTAGACACGAACGGGCACTTAAATAGATCAACCGATGTTCGCCAAGCTTGCAATTTGAAAAAAAAAACCTAATAACTCTGATAATAAACTCATTTAAAACAATGCTAGTGTCACCTCTTTAGCGTTTCCTAAACAAAACATTAGATTATATTTTATGCTTTTCAGTGGATAACTGATTTATCCGTGAAAATTATAATTTATTTGATAATTTCACACAAAAATTATCAAAGTATAATTTTACACTTTTCAATGTCGAGACTACTCTATTTTATTTTTGCTAACAATTCTGACATTGGCAGGGCTTTTAAGTGAAAAGCAAAGCTGAAATTGATAAATTACTTAAATATCAAAAGTAACAGAAAGAAGAAAACTTATTTCAATTCATTCAAATTACTTATTACCAAATATCGTCCATAAATTTTATGTTTCATTTTTACAGTCTGAAAAGTACAATTCCTTCCACATGCAAAACTGCTTTTGATGACATTTGGGCATATTTCAGTATCCTACGAGCAATAACTGCCTAATGCAATATGAAAACTTTAACAGAAATGACAACCATCAGCCCGAAGAATAAGTAAACAACCCAGCGTTCGTAAGGCAGTTTTCAACCATTCCATGTTTTCTTTTTTCCTAGCCGCTTTTTGAATGTTTGCAAATCTTTCAACACTTATTTATTGTCTGTAACAATCCCCAAATAAGTTTTCTTTCTTATAAAACGATGTATGACTAACAAATCCAAATAGTATCCCTCTGAATCAAGCACAATTATTTTCCTCCCGTGAAATAAACAAATTATAAAAATGACGCCCGCTTATCTAGCACAAAGCAAGATCTAATATAAATTCCCCATAAGTAACGGAAATAAGGTTGGATGTTGTGACTTTTTCATCTTCTAGACTTGTTTGTTTTTATTAATAAAACAAGCGACCATTCTATTTTTAAAAAAAAAATAATATTATCGCCATTTAACGTTGTTTGTCGAACTTCTTTTTCCGCTGAAGACTTCTTTTTTATGAGAAATTGGACTAAAATGAGACTCCAGTGGGGTTAATAGATTTCAATATTTAAGTTTATTTTAAAGAAATTTCATTTAAACTTGCTTTTTAGCATTAAAGAAAGGAAATTTGTTTGTTTGTTGTGTAAGATGTAATTTATTTCATCTCGCGAACTTTAAAAACAGTATTCTTAATATTTACTAGATGAAGTGAAATTTCATCCTACACACAAACAAACAAATATCCTCTATATATTTAGAACAATTTTCATGAAATCAGTCTTGTAAGGCAAGTTTTTTTTTTAATTAAGTCGTTTTGCATACATGCATGGTATTTGTTGTTCTGAAAACAAGAATAAAATCGTTACATACCGATTTCCGTTATTCCCATAATTAATAGAAAATAATACAATTTTAATTACCAAGAAGAACAATATAAACTTCAGTCTCAACAAACTTCATGTTATGAATTAAAAATACAATCGTGAAAGCTGTGCAAGCAAATTTAATAAGTAACATTTGTGAAAGCGATCAATTGAAATGTAATCAAATAAAGATACACAAGTCTCTGAATATTACATTTGAATTAACCAATAGAAATGACTTTCAATAAGATCGAACAAGTCTATATGTCAATTTTAAAAGTATCCTCCCATTGTCAATCGTTATTTGATATAAAAATAACAGTTTTAACTTAAGACACACATTTTAATCGACCAATCAGAGTACCTCTTTAAAGTACTGCGTGTAGACTAAGTTATTAACATTTTAAGTATGTTTTTGAAATAATGACATACGACCTTCAATTGACCAATCATTTAATGACACCACACGAAAGCTAAGAATAAATTCGCGTGCAAATCCTCCAGATTCATCAGTTTAAAACAACAAGGAAAAGGAAATAAGGATATTAAAAGGGAAGAGTTTTCATATTTTAATCTTTCATTCAAAACGATGGCTATGTTTTCGTTTTTTATTGTTTTAATGCTTTGTGTATCTTTAGGAGGTACGAGTCAAACGTTTGGTACTCCAGAATATAGTAAGTGTTTAATTAATTGTTCTTATACTCTAAAATATAAGGGCAGTTTTTGTATGCTCTGAGACAAAATGCTGTCGACTGTCAAACGATTGAAAAATAATAAAATAATTTTCTTTTTTGACTATGTAACTATTCGAATTGATAATTTTCAACCATTGATTATTTTTATCGTTCGCTTGTTATTGATATATACATAAAAGATATTCATGTGCAAATATCTTCTTAAATATCCATTTCTCAAGTTTTGTAAAATAAATATGTTTAAAGTGAAGTGTAACCTCTTGTTTATAGAATACCTTAACAATTTGACAGTTTGATAACAGCAATTTTTATTTGACATTTGAATGAATTAGAAAACTATCGCCAATAACATTGATTTATATATTTAAATAAATACATACATTTTTTTAAGTAATTAAAAGCAATATGTCAGAAATGTTGATGGGAGAGGATCACAAGTTAATTTTTGTATTAATTGAAATTATTTAGGTAAAGTTTGATGATAGTTATACTGTTATGTCAGGTCCGTGGCACGTGAAAATGTAGAACAGATTGGTCCTGATTGCACTTAATATATTGCAGTTTGTGGTGAAGAAATTACCGTTAATCCTGCACAGCCGGGAGTTCTAAGTTCACCAAATTTCCCAATGAACTACCCAAACAATGCCAATTGTACATGGGTACTTTGTTCCAGTAATCCTACTTGGAAAATTACAATTGAATTCACCATCCTAATTATAGAGAGAGACTTTAATTGTGATTCGTGGGATCGAGTTACCATTAACGACGGTAATGGAATATTTTATTAATTCCTTAATTGTCCCTCTTTAGCTAAAGAATGTTTATTTATACACAATTATACATAAATCTGGCAAATGACAGATTAATTCAACGTTTATGGGATATTTGCAGATTTATTATATTCTGAGTCAGGTAAAAAGATGAATTGTTGAATATCTATATGTATCAGTATTTGACCATAACGAGTAGTTTCAACTGATTCATTTAAATTAAAAATATATCAAAACTTGTATGTCGGTCAAATGTAATGTTTGGCTTTTTTTTTGTTTTTCGTTTTTTTGTTGGCTTCAATATGAATAAGTTGCTTGAGAATATCTAATGAAAGTATGATAGCTGATTTATCTAATAAACCAATTTTAATCTTTGTACCTACCATAGGAAGATTCATTGGGCCAGGAAATCTTGGAATATTTTGTGGAGACCTATTCTGTTCTGGATACCAGCAAGGTTTTTATCCGTTTGATAAAATTATTAGCGAAGGACCATGTGTGACTATCAACTTTTGCTCTGACTTTATCATCACTCGTCCAGGTTTCCAGTTGAATTATGCTGCAGGTAAGTATTCAGTGTCTTTGAACAAGGTCAGCCACAGTAAAGTAACTTGTATACTTTAATATTTAAAAAAAATCTTCTCGGAGTGCCAAATACGGAAAATGTATCTTATTGCAAGGCTTACTTAATGACATAAAATGCAAAAGGGCTTAGAAAAATTATAGATTGATATTTGTTAGAAATTAGGAGTACAAGTCGTTTCTTTAGATAAAATATTCATTACTGATTTGAAAGTGATACTCACTTATACAGGACCAACTTAACGCTAAATAAAACAAAATATATATTTTGCGTTGATTGTTTACACAAATTTCATATATTAGCAAAAAGGAAATAAAAAGGCATTTTTCTTTTTTTCCGATCACAAAGTAATGGTAAGATTATGTTAAACAACATTTCTTGTTAATTTATTTTACTTTCTTTTTCTGCTTTACTTATTATTTGGTTATTTGGTTTCCATTGCACAATGTTTTTTACACCTGTTTCTAATACAAATGTCCACTTAACCGCTTTAATATATATAAATAAGAATGGGCAGTATATCCTGTTAAAGTACTTGCCCTGATAGCATAATTATATTCATATATTTAGGGGATTTGTTTATGTGTGTGTTTCTTTCTTTCTTTCTTTTTTTCTTTTGCATACACTTGTTTTCTTAACGTTGGTCCAATCAATTTGGTTTGCCTCATTTCCTCATTTCAATCTACAAAATTTGTAAAATTTTTAAATGATTTTTTAAAGGTTTTTACTATATTGACCATTTAAAAATAAAATTATAATCCAATCCTTATGTTATGATATCTATAAAAGTACAATTCAATGCTTGATTAATTGTCATGTGAGAACTTTATATATAAATATTGATTATGTGATGTATTTAGTAATTGTAATATAGTGATTTTTGTAGTTATTGTATAGCTAGGGAATGTTTGCTATTATAGTTACTTACAAAGGCCAACATGATACTTACTGACAATACCACTACACTTGTTTGATATCGATCTTTTTTTATTTTAGCCTGAACAAGTCGAGGATGGTAAGCGACGACGAAGAGATTTCGAGGAACACAACAATCAGATGTTTCAACAACATGCAGACAAGATTGACAACTAATTTATTTATTGTTTGATGAACCTTTCCTTTACAATACGTTTACATTTTAATAGCATTTCAGATCGTTGCTACAATGAAATCTATATAACCATACTGAAATTATGAATAAAGTTTGTCAGCTTATCAAGTTGTTTTCTGTTATCTTTTCTTCACGTCCAGACATCACAAAAGTTACAATGCAAAACAGGAAAACGCATCAAATATAGAATCTTCTAGATCTTACTTTTTCATTCCTCTATATACCCCTTTGTGTTATATCTTACAAATTCATTTGTAGAAAGTTAGGAAAGTGTGGAAGACGTTTGCTCATTACCGAAAAAGATCGTGAATTTGAGACCAGCTGTTGTAAAAGAAACTTTTTTTTTTCTCTCAAAGTAAATTATTGAAGTAAATTGGTTATATTCACTAAAATGCTGACGAAAATGTTTGTTTATGTATATATCTTTACGATTTTAACAAAACAAAAGATCAGAAACAGATGATGATGATGATGATGACGACCACCACCATTACGATGATAAAAATGATGGTGATGATGGCAGACAGAAAATTAAACATTATTATTACAAAAACATTAAAACCTAATCAGAAAGACATGTGTGAATATTAATCATTAAACAGTTGATTGTCTCAAATAATTGTAAACTGTGTGCCATTTGTTTCGTCTGTTTTTTTTTATTGATAAAATTGCAATATTTAACTTGCTAAGGTAAAGATAGAAGTCGCCCATACCTGAAATAATAAAAGGGAGAAGATGCAAAATACTTAAAGCAAACGACACTTAAAGTTGCAATAAAATATACTTAGCCTAAAAAATAAGTGGAATATAGAATGACAAATCTGCAAATTTAAGGAATTGTGAATGCATTCTTTTTATGATTTATTATAATGATTTTTGAATAGGGAAATCCCTCAACAGCAATGAAAACAAAGAACAAAAAGTTGAAAATAGCAAAATCGGTTTCACTTAATAAATATGTAATTATTCTTAAATGAGAAAGTATAAATATTGATGATTTTGATTAAAATATGATTAATGTAATGGTGCTGTATGTTGTTGATTATGATGACGATTTTCTTAATTCAGAATAATTTCAAGGATAACAAAACACATTTCCATCAATAAAACATTTTCTGACATAAAGATTAATAAACGCATGATGTATTACTACAAAAAACCGCATCAAAACACATTTATGAAGCAAATGTTACCTAGATTTATAACATTAAACGACAGAATGTTTATGTTTTACCTTGAAAATGATATATTGTCACCAAATGTTATCTGTTAAAGCGTTCTAACAAAACAGTTGCTTTTTTTGAAAGGAAGTAAAAAAAACAACACTACTGCTACTGCTGCCACTGCTTTGCTACCACTACCACTACTACCACTACCACCACTACCACTACTGCTAACATAAGGTGTAACAAATGGAAAGGGCAATAACTAGACTCGCTTATAGTAAAAATATCCTGTGTGACTGGGGCTCGGGACTTTCATTTCACTTCGAAACATAAAAAAGTCGACTAATAGAAGCTCAACTTCTAGAAGTTCAACTGTAATTTAAAAAAAATCTAGCTGCAACATTTTGATGTTTCATCAATATTTTGCCTTTGATAATCTTAACATGCTATGTAAAAAAATTGATATCTTGTATCATTGTATTATAAAATGTGTTTATTTTTCGTTCTCTGTTTTAGTACCTATGGGAGCATCTACCACCCATAAAAGTAGTGAAAGATATATGTCGATATGTCGAGTATGAGCAAATTATATAGTTCTTCAACAAGTCTATGAATGGCACAAATCTGACATTATAATATCGGCTTCTTTTGTCTTGTGAGCTTTTGTCAAAATCTACTTATTTGTTTAGGATATCTTGCCTAAAGAAATTGTGGATACTATAGTGAAAACAGACTATATGAAGGTTGATGTTCAAGTTGGACAAAGATATCTTTAATGGAGAACGGTTCTTAAATATTTGAGACAGATTGCATTTAAAACTGTTCCAACACACAACTTGCATGGAAATCTTGTATTAAGAAAACTCATCTTTTGCAGTTTGAAGGTTATTGGTCAAATGCTACATAATCAGTAATATGAAGCTTGACAATATTCATAAGGTCTGATTATTTATCTTAAAACCGGACTTCAAATGCTGTACTTCACAAAACTTCACATAAACATTCTCTGATTCATTGTGACATTAATCCGATTTAGACTGATCTGGCTAAACTGTTTCTCTCTTTCTCCGCCTCTCTCTACTTCAAGGAGAGCAACTCTAACAAGTTAAATAAACACAAAATGTGTTTAATGACTAACATGTACTTTTAAGCTACCTAGCTTGAGGTATGGTCCCTATCTCATGATGCTCCCTAGCTCACTTGAGCTATAAGGATATAAGTAACTTCACCTATTGGTAACTTAGGATAATACTAATATAAATCTTGATACTTAAGGATACATCATACTAGTAACATAGGAATTTTTACTTTAAGTTACAGATAAAATGTGAACTTTAGTATATTGGAACCTTGTAACTAAAATATTGGTAACTTGTATCTGTGATATATGATATTATTCACTTAAAATATTGGTCACTTAGCATATTCGTACATTAGCATAAAGATTTCTGGTGCCTTTGTACACTGGTAACTTAGAATATTGGTATCTTAGGATATTCATAACATAGGAAATTAGTAACTTAACATACTAGTAACTATTCATGTTGGTATTTTAGAATAGTGGTAGCTAATGTTATTGATAACTTACCATTCTGGTACCTCTTCGGATATTGGTAATGTAATATATCGATACCTTAACATACTGGTAACTCAATATATTGGTAACTCAAGATAATTATTTGTAACTTCAGATACTGATAAAAATTGAGCATATTGAAAAAATATGAAACTGAGAAAATATCATTCCATGAAAATACAAGTAACACTTTTCATTTTTATTTACTTTTTAGATCTATTTGTTCCTTACTTACATGATAGTAACATAAAATTTTATATATTATTTAAACATTTGTAACAGCAGTGAAACTTTGTATATGGCGCTATGCTTAACATCATCTAGACAAATCACAAACATAAAAAACTTTCCTATCACTACCCAATAAATTGATCCAGAATAATTACTTTTTATAAGACAGACAACATTAATAATTATTTGAAGAAATATCTAATCAAACTGTCGGTAACATATTGAAATATGTTATCTGCCACTCACTTTGCTTCAAAGCAATTATGAAACAAGCATTTTGACTGGATACCGTCAGGTTAACGCCTCTTATTTCTTAAGACCACCCACTAAAGTTATAAAACACTCCCATTTCTGACCCTGAAATGTTTGAAGTAAAATATAAATGTGATAATAATAAATGATAATGAATAAATTACTATTGAAATGATACAAAATATGTAATTTATACAATAGAATAGAGAGAAACAGAAACCCTTAAGAAAGCCCAACACGGCAAAATTGTGAAAGGTTGCAGACTCGGTTTGATTGAGCGTGTTCATGGATGGTACTGGAAAGTGCAAGTTACCGTCCACGCCCCCTAGCACCGGCTTAAGCAAAATTTAACATTTACACACAATAATGGTGAATTTTGAATTAAGAAACATCCGCAGATGTGTTCATATGGCGGTTATCATGGAACCTTGAATGTGACACAGTAGTGTCATTCCATGAAAAGCGGCGAATGGTCTCCAAGTAAAAGAATGCGTGTGCCCTAAACGAGAAAACAACGGGCGGAACTAAATAAAATGAAATTTTGAAAGGGGATCCAAGGTTATGAAGCCTGCATTTCACATACAAGACGTCAAAAGACAGATTTAAAAAGCAGGCAACATATCCTAAGGGTGATTATACAGTATTCAAGTAGGAATACTGGAACCACCCAAGTTGAAAAGGGCAAATACAAGAAACTAAAAATACCATATAAAATGTATACACAACAATAACGTCGTGCTGAACGATCCTTAAAGATGGTAAATATAATATCATTGATTAAATGTACGGGAAGACTTTTTACAGCCGCCTGACTAACTTTACATTATCACTTTAATTTACACTATCACAATAAAATAGAGAAAATAAGAATCCCTAAAGAAAGCCCAACACGGCAAAATTGAAAATGTTGCAGGCTCTGTTTGATTGAGCCTGTTCATGGTACGGTACTGTCAAGTGCAAACTACCGTCCACGCCCCCTAGCACCGGCTTAAGCAGAATTCAACATTTAACATGAACTGGTACAATTTTGAATTTAGAAACATCCGCAGATGTGTTCATATGGCGGTTATCATGGAACCTTCAATGTGACACGTAAGTGCCATTCCATGAAAAGCGGCATATGGTCCTCAAATAAAAAAGTGCGTGTGCCCTAAACGAGAAAACAATGAGCGAAACTAAATAAAATAGAATTTTGAAAGGGGATCAGAGGTTATGAAGCCTGCATATCACAGATAAGACGTCAAAAGACAAATTTAAAAAGCAGGCAACATATCCTATGATATGAAAGGGTCATGAAAAACTTGTACACCACTTCTTAAGTAATCATTCATGTATACACAACAGAGAATTTTTTTGAGAAACAAATGACATAAATGCTAAACATTTACAGTTCGAGTTATAATTGCTTATTTATTTATTTATTTTTTTTTAATTTTTTTTTATGTTTTTTTTTTTTTTTTTGATCTTAGGTAATACAAATCAATCAACTTCAATCATAAAACATCTGCTCTTCTCGTTTACTTTGGAAATTAGAGGCATCGCATGTAGAACGCAAATACACAAACACAAAATTGCCCGGATTATTAAGGTGGTGTTCGTTCACGAGTAACACAACTCCTACAACTTCTGCAATATTTGCGTATGCCTGATTTAGACGAAAATTGACTGTAACAGTTATCAATTTCAAACTATCAGAGTTATTCTTTATTCCACTGTATGAAAGAAACATATCTCTATTTCTTTTGCCACAAAGATGGCACATGGTGGCCGCCATGTGAATGAGAGTAGTCCAATATTCACTTATTGTAATGTCTTGGGCAAGCCAAAGATCAGGTCAAGCAATCAGTCGAAGTTAACTTTACCAAAATAATATGATAACAGACACAGATATAACAATCACAAGGAAGCGATTCATAAGCAGCACCGACAAAAAAGCGTCCAGCGCAAGGAGCCAGAGCGCCCAAGAAAACCAGGAACAGGGCACAAGGAGAGTACGGCGGAAGGCGTTAGAAGCAACCCCCATTCTCAGCAACAAAAAATGAAGAGCTAGGGACTCAGGATTTTGATAAGTCAGAAACTGACTGACAAAGAATAAACACTGACCAATGAAATTCCTCAGATTTCAGACAGAACTCAGAAAAAGGATTAACCTCGTCTGTCCGTCCGTCCGTCATATTTTCGTGCCCTGTCCATAACTATGTCATTTATAGAAGGAATTTGAAATAACTTGCAAAAAATGTTTGCTATAATAAGACGATGTGTCATGCGCAAAAGGCTAAGGTCACACATGGTGAATAAATGTCAATATTGTCTATTGTATGATATATGTCGTGTCAGGTCCATAATTTTCTTATCCATGAAGGGATTTTGTAAATACTTGGCAAAAATCTTTACAATGATGAGACAATGTGTCATGCGCAAAAACCAGTTTCCTACCTCCAAGGTCAAGGTCACAGTTGAAGGTCAAAGATAAACATAGTCTGTTACAGGGTATATTTTGTGTCCCGGCCTTATCTTTACATAGATCAAGGAATTTTGAATTTTTTAGCATAAATGTTCACAATAATAAGAAAGTGTGTCATGCATAACAACCAGTACTCTAAGGTCAAGGTCACATGTCGAAGTCAAATATTAACATGGTCTGTTACAGTGTATATTTTGTGTCCGGTCCATAACTTCTTCATAGATCAAGAGATTTTGAAAAATACTCAATAATGAGACGAAATGTGATGCACAAAAACCAGTTGCATACCTCCAACGTCAAGGTCACAGTTGGAGGTCAAAGATTAACATAGTCTGTTACGGGCTATATTTTGTGTCAGGTCCATAACTTCTTCATAGATCAAGGGATTTTGAAATGATTTGGCACAAATGTTCCCAATAATGAGACAATGTGACGTGTGCAACAACCAGTTTCCTACATCCAAGGTCAAATTAACAAGGCTGTGGTACCAAGGATTTGTTCTGTTATTATTGATTTGTCCTGTTATTTCTAAGGATTTATCCTGTTATTATAATGAATGTGTCTTGCTTTTATAATTGATTTTAGCCTGTTATTATAATGTATTTATTTTCTCGTTATTATAATGGATTTATTTTCTCGTTATTATAATGGATTTGTCTTGATATGAATTTGTCCTGTTATTATACAGCTGCTGCTCTGATGACTTACAATGGCTGAATATAATTTGATCATACAAAATTAAAGGCAAAAGTTGTATATCTTTTTATTTAATTTCTATGTTGTTATTGTTGTTGTTGTTCGAAGGGATATAATTTAATTAATTCTCACTCAATATCAGCATTGCATTCCTACGTCATGTGATAACTGATGCAGTTGTGATGACAGAGATCTTACAATTTACCGCATAAGTTCAAATGGTCTCCTATGTTTTAAGTACATGGATTGTATAAGAAACGACAACTTGGATGGGTAGACTTGGGGATGTTCTATAATGAAACAATCTCTAGAGAACAAAACAAATTCAGTTCATACAAACGATTTATTGATGCACATACCACATTAATTCATAACCTTTTTAGAGCTTGAGAAACTATTATAAATGTTAGTTTGATATAATTATGCCGTATATAAAGATACACAAAGAATAAAGAGTTCAAAAATAGTCAGAGCGTTTCTGTCATCATCGGTTTCTCATGCCTTCGACGTTCACATTTTATACGTAACCGGTATATTTTATCATCTCTGTGATCACTCCAGCATCTGCCATCACCGACAACGGTTATACAGTATGGTAAAAGTCATTATGTGTGGATCAAAAGTCATATGACATGAGACTGATTAATTTCCGAGATATTTTGCGATAGTTTCCGTACCCATTGAATTTTAATGAAAGTACCGTTCTTGATACTTTCAAGCATAATTATGGCCAGATGGCCAGTGGTAACACGGCAAATTGCAAGTCATTTGATTTCCCGGTGTTGGGGGTTTTTTTTTTGGTGTTTGTTTTTCTTCTTTTTTCTGTATTAAAAATACAGTACGGTCAAAAAAAGTAATGACGTCATAGTTTTAATTTCATACCACATAACACGAGGATGCAACGATTTTCCCGAAGTTTTACCATCGGCCATTACAAACTTTACAGAATTTTACAAAAATACAGCGATGATTTCTGTGCTCATTTCACGAATTCTATCTGGAAGCTGACTGGTTTTTATAGTAGATATGCATTTGCCCATACAGCAATGAGGGAAATTTTAGACTTGATTTTGTGTTTTGAGCCAGTCTATATTCGATCGTCCTATATCTTACCCGCTAAGAGGGGTAACGACTGAGGCAGTGTCACTCACTTCATTTGCTCCGCCTCTGTTGAAGTTCGGCTCCGCCTTAAAGCAACATTAAATGAAATATGTAAACATTTTTCCGTAGGCTTTAAAACCAAACATTCTATAGTTTCGTAAATATCTTTAACAGTATTGTTGTAAATAACTTTTAAAATTGTTCATAAGTAATGATTTTTAAAGGAAAACCCCACGGTAACACTAAACTTCGTATTCGAGTTTTAACATGCAAATGAAGACTTGTATAATTAGCTCGCGCATGCGCTACGTCACAATGGTAAAATCAATTGTAATCTTGTGGCACACAACAAATATGAGATATTCTTGTGCAAACTTTTACCGTTTTAGTTTCACGGTGCATAAGCCCTATTGTTAACAAAAGAGTAGTCATATCACAAAAAGTTTGAATTTGTATGAAAACATCCGTTATATAACGCGGATTTATACCGGTAAATTCGGACTTCTATACTGCTTAAGGCGGAGTTTGTACTTCCGATTTCGCCACAATGCGGTTGTAGATTTATGGCTTATAAAACTCATTTTTGTTGTCTGAACACCAACATAAGAACGGGGGTCGACATGAAACATATTTTATTAACGAGATGTAACTAATTCTTTTTTATGAAATTTATTTAATGTAACTTTAGTCCGCCTGGGCTCCTTGCCATTGGTTCTTGTTGCTGGGTCATATGGGGGTTGCGTTCATTGAACGCCGCCTTTCCTTGTTGATCTTGTTTATCATATTTTAAATTGTCGCCAAATTTAATATGATACTCCGCATGCTAGCATTTGGTCTTCGTTGACGGGGCGGAAGGGAACTAGGACAACTTTGATTAATATCAATTGTCGAATCATTATATTACAAGTTACAAAGCCTTAACCACGCCCACAATCAGAGAGGCGATTCTCCCTCAACCGTTAAGAAAGTACCCCAAAGTTACGCTACGGCCAGTAAGGGGAAATAACTGCAGAACAGTTCGACCTCAAAATCATTCGAACAGTATGCAATTCGTACCAATATTTAAATGAACATATTTTCGGCACATATTTCTTGATTTTTTTTAATATACAAATCATTTCAATTTTACTTGTTATCCAATTTATTTTGCTTCGACCAGACGTTTAAATCTTTGTAGGAACAGACAAATATTTCTGAATTTCACATACCAAGAACATGGAGAAAATGTTGATTTGTGCTTGGGATATGAGAACAATTTTCAATGCTGATTGACTCCTCACATCATTTGGCGACGTCTTTGGTGTGCAGCATCAACATTCAACTTGTATCTACTACATACATAAACCATGCATACCGTTATACTTTAAAATCCGTACAGCCGCGAATTACCGACAAAAGGTTATTCAATATTCTACTGTTGCGGGTCAATATTGCCAAGCAAAAAATGTTCATTTTAGTTTTGTTGTTATATAACTTTTAAGTATGATTACTATTCTTAATTACCCACAAAATCCAAAACAAAGTAATTCGACGCCAACACAAAAATTTTGCAATTATTTTTTTATGAATGTCAACAGTTGTCGAAAGAACTGTTATAGCAATTATAAATAATTATGTAAGTCTAAAATGTCACATTCCCACTATGGTTACAAAAGCACAAAAAGCAAATTGAGCCATTATACAAATTATCCTTTAGGTTTGTCTACATTTTTGTCTGAATCAATTCGATACGTTTTATCAAAAAATGAACATGTCCAGAAAAATAATGTACATAAAGTTAGTTCCCTATTCCTTATTCCTTTTTCGAATAAGGAATAAGGAATCAGTTCCTTATTCCTTTTTCGAATAAGGAATAGGGAACTAGTTCCTGATTCCTTATTCAAATCTAAATAAGGAACAACAGAATTAGTATTTATTTAAAATAAAATTTATACCTCATTCAAATCATTGCATAAAGAATCTGCATAAATTATTTTGAAAAAAATCGAATAAGGAATAGGGAACCAGTTCCTTATTCCTTATTCAAATCCGAATAAGGAACAGAAGAAAACAGGTAAAGAAAGACACCAGTTGCAGTTATTTTTGATAAATCTGCATTAGAATTGCAAGGATCAATCATAAAAATCATGAAATAAAGCATCTGCATAAAAATATTTTGGAAAAAAAAATGTTCAGGTTCATTCGACTCCGAATAAGGAACAGAAGTAATTACGTAAAGAAAGACAGCAGTTGCAGTTATTTTTGATAAATCTGCATAAGAATTGCAAGGATCAATCATTAAAATCATGAAATAAAGCATCTACATAATTTTTTTTTTTTTAAATGTTAAAGTCGAATAAGGAATAGGGAACCAGTTCCTTATTCCTTATTCAACTCCGAATAAGGAACAGAAGAAAATACGTAAAGAAAGACACCAGTTGCAGTTATTTTTGATAAATCTGCATTAGAATTGCAAGGATCAATCATAAAAATCATGAAATAAAGCATCTGCATAAAAATATTTTGGAAAAAAAAATGTTCAGGTTCATTCGACTCCGAATAAGGAACAGAAGTAATTACGTAAAGAAAGACAGCAGTTGCAGTTATTTTTGATAAATCTGCATAAGAATTGCAAGGATCAATCATTAAAATCATGAAATAAAGCATCTACATAATTTTTTTTTGAAAAAAATGTTAAAGTCGAATAAGGAATAGGGAACCAGTTCCTTATTCCTTATTCAACTCCGAATAAGGAACAGAAGAAAATACGTAAAGAAAGACACCAGTTGCAGTTATTTTTGATAAATCTGCATAAGAATTGCAAGGATCAATCATTAAAATCATGAAATAAAGCATTTACATAATTCTTTTTGAAAAAAATGTTAAAGTCGAATAAGGAATAGGGAACCAGTTCCTTATTCGTTATTCAACTCCGAATAAGGAACAGAAGGAAATACGTAAAGAAAGACACCAGTTGCAATTATTTTTTATAAATATGCATCAGAAATGCAAGAATCAATCATTAAAATCATGAAATAAAGCATCTACATAATTTTTTTTTGAAAAAAAAATGTTAAAGTCGAATAAAGAATAGGGAACCAGTTCTTTATTCCTTATTCAACTCCGAATAAGGAACAGAAAAAAATACGTAAAGAAAGACACCAGTTGCAGTTATTTTTGATAAATCTGCATTAGAATTATTCGACTTTAACATTTTTTTAAAAAAAAATTATGTAGATGCTTTATTTTATGATTTTAAAGATTGATTCTTGCAATTCTTATGCATATTTATCAAAAATAACTACAACTGGGGTCTTTCTTTACGTATTTCCTTCTGTTCCTTATTTGGAGTTGAATAAGGAATAAGGAACTGGTTCCCTATACCTTATTCGACTTTAAAATTTTTTAGAAAAAAAAATTATGTAGATGCTTTTTTCATGATTTTAATGATTGATCCTTGCAATTCTTATGCAGATTGATAAAAAATAACTGCAACTGCTGTCTTTCTTTACATATTTTCTCTTGTTCCTTATTCGGAGTTGAATAGGAATAAGGAACTGGTTCCCTATTCCTTATTCGACTTGAACATTTTCAAAAAATAATATGTAGATGCTTTATTTCATGATTTTTATGACTGATCCCTGCAATTCTTATGCAGATTGATCAAAAATAACTGCAACTGCTGTCTTTCTTTACGTAATTACTTCTGTTTCTTATTCGGAATCGAATGAACCTGAACATTTTTTTTCCAAAATATTTTTCATGCAGATGCTTTATTTAATGATTTTTATGATTGATCCTTGCAATTCTAATGCAGATTTATCAAAAATAACTGCAACTGGTGTCTTTCTTTACCTGTTTTCTTCTGTTCCTTATTCGGATTTGAATAAGGAATAATGAACTGGTTCCCTATTCCTTATTCGATTTTTTTCAAAATAATTTATGCAGATTCTTTTTGCAATGATTTGAATGAGGTATAAATTTTATTTTAAATAAATACTAATTCTGTTGTTCCTTATTTAGATTTGAATAAGGAATCAGGAACTAGTTCCCTATTCCTTATTCGAAAAAGGAATAAGGAACTGATTCGTTATTCCTTATTCGAAAAAGGAATAAGGAATAAGGAATAGGGAACTAACTTTATGTACATAGAAACATAATGCTCAAAATGGATAAAATATTTAAAACAACTGTTTCTATGAACCTAGGACAAAATAATATGTTGCACGACTGAAATTACTCTGGTGCATTATTGTTATTTTTATATTTAACCAATGATGCTTCAGACACTAACTTACTGACGGTTTATGTATTATGCTTGCAAAAAATAACAGAGTACCGTCCGCTGTTGATAAGCAGTTATACACTTTTGTTAATATATATTATGCGTCATCAAATATTTTGGTAACATTAAAACAAGTATGTTATAAAGCAAATCAGAATTTAAACAAAAAATATATTTTTCAAACTATTTGATGATTTTCATTATTACAATGAAAGAACAAAACGAATAACATTCCTGATGGTTTATATAACTATTTAAAGTAAATACATATTTATACGGATAACAAGTTGATATGACCAGAAAAGTTTTAATTTTTGCTATTTCGTTCATACTTCTTGTGATTTTCTACAATTGTCTTGTTTTCGTTGTTGTTTTATTAATTTGTAAATAAATTGATTGACGGAATGAAAAACACGTACTCAAAACATTTTGGATTAATGAATGTATTACCCGTCATAGCCTGTTGTTACTCATTAATAGTCAGTGACATTACCATTAGATCTTTCATTGTCGTTCAGTTTCAAGTTGATATCTAACATCGCTTCAAATCTTGGAAATGGCCGCTTTGAATCTTTGAAATTTGGAGCGAAATTCAGGATTGTTGTTGACTTGCACCGACAGCTTCTACCAATTCTTGCACATCTCATATTTCGTCCACTTTGTGCGCATTGTCCCATTTTGTTCTTGAATGGTGGTGTGTCCCTACATGTTCTTCCGTAGCGTTTACATTTCTGACCTTGGCTTTGTATAACAACTATAAATGCTACCATCAATGCGACTATTATAATTTTCATTTTTGTTGACATTTATCTGTTGGCCTGAAATAACAGCAAGCAAAGTTACTTGTAATATTTGTATTAATAGTTATAATTATATTAATTTCAAAGTTTGTATGATTTTAACAAATCTTTGATGGATACAATCTACATCCTTCAGATCAATGAATGATGCGTGATATCAATGATAGCATTGTCTTTAACACAATGCGTTTTGTTTACCTCTTTATTCACTGACCTAAGTCCTTTTTACATCATTTACATCATTAAAATCAGAGATTTAAGTCATACATTACATTTAAAGGCAATAATTTATATAAGAATCATTTGAAGGTATGACACTACTAAATGATTCAATAGACATGGATAGCAGGGCTATGTACTAAAACACTGAAATTGGCATTGACTCTGTTTTTAAACGTGGTTATATAATGCATTTTTATCTGTTTAGATAACAGAATCAATATATTATCTATTTTAATAATTTATTTACTAGAAATCATGACATGTTCTGCATTGTTTTGCAAAACAAAGTACAATATGGAAATAAAAAAGCTTACACTCACCCTAATGTTATCCTGTCGAAATCAACGAGGTTAATTATTGCGGTATTTGTTCTTAATTTAAGAACAATATATCGTATCTAAAAGTGTAATTCGATTATTAGAAAAGCCTAAATAACACTATTTTCCAGACACAATCAACGATGAAGTGATGGAGTTAAAAAACAACGTTTTCTTATTAACATGTTTACAGTAAAAGGGGAAATAATTATGCAAATCATTTTAGCAATTATTTTAGCCTAATTAACAATGGAATGTAGTGAGCTTTGATGTGTGTAATTATGTTGTAAATTATGTGTTGATAGGCACCAACTATGCAGAGTATTTTGTACTAAGAATATATCAACAAGGTAAATGTGTAAAAAAAAATCCAATACTTTGCATTACTCCTTTCCAGATGTGAACCCGTCTGTTTAAAAAAGAGAGCTGAAAGCAACACTTTTAGGAGTTATGTCCCTTTAAAGCGTGTAATATTTATAACAATCGGTTAAAAAATTGCCTTTTACAGGCCAGCGTTAACACCGCATGCGGTGCTCTTGTTTTAAATTTGTCCTAAATAGCGGGATGACCTTTGTATTGGAGTGCGCATATGGTATAGATTTATAGGATGATTTTTTTTATATTTGTTGTCGTTCCTAAAGGCGAAAGTGATTCAAAATAAGTTCGCAACTGTATTGTGATTTAGAAATAAGAAAGGGTACTTTTGACGTTGCTAAAGCCTGTTATAGAATGCGGCAGTTCCATTGTTTTTAACTTGTTTTCCTCTTAATAAAGAACCGCTAGACAAAGTTTATAGAAATTTTCATGTAATTATCAACCAAGTTGACTGGCCGGAAAATGTTCATATACAGGAAAGTAAGAAGATTTGAATTTCCCGATTTTATGATTTGATAAAGACCGCCTTTATGGACAAAAATGGCTCGTGGCCAGCATCAATCGACTGATGAACTTCAAGCTGAAGACTAACCTGATTGTTAAAGCTGTGTATGACAGACATAGAAAGCCGGTATTTTAAACTTGTAGCAATCGGGGTGTTGTTGAGCTTGCTGTAATAACGAATTCAGTGTAATTAAAAATTAAAACCGGTGATACTTTTTTAATAAAATCATGTGTGTCTGATATTAATACTGTTTGTTATCGTCAATCTACTTTATTGATTCTACTTATATTATGAGAGATGGCCCATACATTTACATTTAAATTGAATTTTGAATGTTAAAGATGTGACTTTTCTAGAGGATTGAATGCTTAAATAAATGAATTGTTTTATAGGTGTTACCCATCAAATATTTTCCAAACTTTCTTCAAAGCGAATTATCCACCTTTTCATTGAAATTTTCTGCAGAGCACAGGACGTTATTTAAAACGTTAATATCAAAAATATGAAAATTTATCCAGAGATATATAAGATATTTCATTACCAACCATTCGCTTACCATACAGTTATCCGACCTTATAATGTGTAACCGCTAAATTTCCTCTCATTACCTCACCTGACGTTTGAGACAAAAGATACAGGATAGCATGTTGAACAGCGTGATTTGTTTTATTTTTTCATAAATGGTCTCTTGCTTTAGAGAAAGCAATGAAATAACAAATATAATAACATTATGCACATATTTATTTCTCGTACGATTATTGCACATGACAATATTCTTACAATTTATTTTTGTTGCGTCGATGCATTTTTGCTCTGATGAAAATAAAAATGGGGGTTTAAACCATTGTTCTTAATAGTTTTTAGTTTAATTTACATGTTATATTAGAAAGCCAACCTTTCGTTTTACAAATACGATGAATATTGACATGTACCAATCATGTGCAATTAGATTAATGAGTTAAATACATATATCGTAAGAATTGAAGCCGTTTTAAATTACTAGGAAGGTTCTGCAAAAAATAACATCAAAAACACCAAAATTTAATAGTGAGAAAAATAAAATGTACACTGGATTTGACGGGAAATAAAATAAAACACAACATCTCCCACGCTTACTTACTGTAGAAAAAGCAGAGATCATATCATATTTTGATCGTTTACAGTGCAAAAAAAACAACAAACAAATTATAACTCTTTTATCAAGACATCCATTAACTTCTAAAGGCAGCAAAAATGTCATATAACGTGTTTCTGAAAGTTTTTCTTTTTAATAATCTGTATAATTGTCTTCATCTTCGACATGATTGTTTATTTTCAAATCAATATTCAATTCCGCTTCAAGTCCCGGATACTTTGGTGCAAAATTCAAAATGATTGTCGACTTGCAGCGACAGGCTCGACCAATTCTAGCACAATTTTTACTAATTCCACTACGAGCACAGCGTCCTTTTCCGTTTCTAAACGGCGGAGTGTCCCTACATGATCTACCATACAATCTGCACATTTGACATAGAATCCCATCCATCATTGCAATTGTTATTAACAAGAAAATAACGAAATGTGTCCTTGAAGACTTCATTTTGTCGATCAAAGTATATTTCCGCTTTAATGTCTCCTAAAGGAAAAATTAAGAAAAAATAAGAAAAATACGAAAAGCTTTAATTGTTCCTTTAAAGCTAAAATGGGTATGTACATGCATTGAGTTGCATTTAATGATGCAAAGGTGTATATCATAAATGGTAAATTAGTTGTTGATATTCATCAATTGGTTCGGTTCTTGTTTATAGATAGTTTATTAAATACAAAAGACACTAACATTGAGCTTTTGTACAATATCTGTACTTCGAAATTATATATTTGTAATAATACATCGATTAGTTAATTGTAGAGATTAGAGAACAGAAAACTTACTAGGTGTTGGTTAATCCAGATGCCGTCTGAATATGCGTAGATTATAAAAATAACTACAAATTATCATAAACACATATCCGTATATCAATTATCAACCAGCAAATCTCCTAATTATCATAATATTCAGTAGAAAATTTGCCTTTATGTAATAACAAAAGACTTTTGATCGTGACGCATTCACAGAGAGAGAAACTGAAAAACTGGAAATGACATATTTGAATATTACAACATACTTAAATTATCTTGTCCATAAATATAATATTTTTTTTAATTATTTAACCTTAGTATCCGGAAATATATATTTTTGTTTCATCTAGAAAAAAAAACAAGTGCATATTTGTGGTAATTATTGTGTTGCCTTATGAAATATATATCTGTCTCACGCAATGTATTTGTTTTATGCTATCGCCAATATCTTATCTATTTAAATACATTTTTTTTTCGTTCATATTTAGTTGAAGGACAATATTGCAATAATACAAAAAGATATCATGTTAGTTTCCTTCTATTTGTGACAGTTTTCTTCAACCAATTTAGGTAGAAACGCCTCAGTAGCTACAGTTGCTAAGCATGCTTGCACATTTCAGACCCGTCCGTATAATTCCAACGGCAGTTGCAAACACATATTTATTCTATAATATTGTCAGTAGTTGAGAAATGTTAATTAGGGGTAGTTACTTTTGCTGTAATGCATTTAATTTCACATAACTCTTTCATGTTTCCATAGAAACAAACAATGCTAAATATCGAACAGAATGTGTATTTGCATAAGCTAGACGGTTCTCACGGACACAAAGCCATGTTTGTCAATATTGTTTTTTTTTTATCCGGCGTTTCTTACATAACACTGAATGAGGAGGCAGCAAATAGACATCTATAACCTTAATAGCCTGGATTTAAATACGTATGTACCACACCTTTTTAATTTCAATTTTAATTATTCTTATTTGAGATTGTATACATTATCAGCGAAATTTTAGTCGACGCTTTACATCATCGTTTAAGCAATTTCAAATATACAACTTTGAATTGTATAGTTATGTAAATCAAGAGTGTTGTAATAAATCATTTTGCGACATGCGATACAATTCAATTATTGAATGGATTTATTTGTCTTCACTGGTATATTCAATCAATGGCAATTAATACAAAAGTGTAAATTTGGTCGTCTTTCAGATAAAACTTTTGAAAGAGAATACAGATCTAGAAGGCCGGCCAGGAAATTTATCAACATGCATTCCTGTACAATCGTTTTGTTTGTTATTTGCATAATTGCTTCAACCCTTGTCGCAGATAGTGAAGGTCAATTGTGTATAAAGACTGCGCGTGGATGTAGAGATACAAGACCATTCATTGGAAATAAAGGAAGGTGTGAAAGAAGTAGGCCTAATATGAAATGTGCTAGAATTGGCCAAACCTGCAGGTGCAAGTCATCTATAATTCTAAACGCACCCTCTCCATTTCATGAGAAAAAAACAAATGATGGACTAGAAGCCACACTGGATGTTTCCCTTTCCATTAATCGCCCCAGAAATGAAAATCAGGAGAGCAATTCGGAAACCAGCGATGGAGAATACAGTAATTCCATGAACAACTTAACTGAATATTGATTGCTGAAAAATAACAGAAACGATAAAGATTTAAACTGTTACAAATTAAATATAATTAATATTGGTATTTCTATGCATTGTTTGAATAACAAATCAGCAAATCACAACATATAAACTTTTAAAGTATTGCTACGTTATTCTTTTTTTTTACCTCATCTGGCCAAATATTGCACAAGAAAGCTTTTATTTTTGATGTTTTAATGAGTTTGCATCGAAGACAGCCATATATTACCCAAAAGTGCATATTGCGATTATAGATTCAGACCGCAATACCTTGAGCTTACTTTGAAACGCAGTATTCTCTAATTGATAAAATTGCCTCGCCTTAGGGATTAATTTATTTATCAAAGGGTTTTCTTCAAACCATGGCTCACAAGTCAATATTATTAAGATCCGCTTAAGTGAATTGTTTTACTTAACTTAACTGTTTTTCCATCGATACAATATCAGATCTAACAGTTAAGCACTTGTTCAGATTCAATCAATGACCATCATTAAGAATTTTTGATATGTTAGTTATGGTGCCATTATTCTTACAACAGTTTAGTTAAGTTTAGATATATTTAGTTTACTAATGTTTTAATCAGTCACTCACTCAGTCACACAGAAATTCAGTCCCTCACTCAAGTTAGAATACGAAATAAAAAATTGCATTAATTGTTGATAAAATGGTTTGAAAATTGACTCAAAGCATGTTGCTTATAACAGAGTGTTTCAGTGAAAATGTAACATCTAAATAATATAGCTTTTACTATTTATCACTTAAAATTTCTCATAGAAAGTACTAACCATACATATTAGAACAAATTTAATTGATGGGCGATAGAAATAGACTTTATACGGACATATAACAACGTAAAACGAAACAAATATATACCAATAACTTGATTGAACAGGTAATGAGTCATTTTAAACAATGCATGGTACTGCATAGGTAAGAAGTCTATCTGAAAAAGCTACGGACATTGCGAAAAATGCTATTTTTTACTTAAATGTCCGGTTTCCTATTTGTGTACTGCATTCTGTTATGTATACTCATGAAAATTATTATTTCGTGTCTGTCACCGGATATATTTAACCACATGATAACACAAAACTACCAATTTTAAATTTAATTTCTGCTACGTAATACGCGTGACTTTGCAAAATTGGACATATTCATTGATGTTATATAAACTTAACTGTAAATCAGCCTTTCATTCGTGTACATTAAATGAACTGACAAAGAATAATCATTCGTATGTATCCTTTAAGAATTTGGAATAGCAAATTGTAAGTATTTTTAAACGAATGTCTGTCTTACAAATTTATAGTGGGGGATGAACTTATATATATTTGACAGAAGCTTACTGTTGTGATAATTTTGAAACAGTATTTTTATTCAATTTGAGTCGATATTTTCTTTCTGTCAAGAAACCCATGTCGATTACCAAGGAGTTTCTAAGATAATTAACAAAAGTAAAATTCTAGTACGTTTCCACTTACATGTCTTTAATAACTATAATATGTTGAATACTAGTAACTGTATCTGAATATTTATTGATTTTCAGATTCATTTGTGTGTGCTTTTAACAAATTAAACTAAACTTTACATTGCTTTAGTAATATGTGATCTTTACTCATTAGGTAAAATAGACCAGAAGCCAGGGGAAAAAAGAACAAATAGTTGTTGTTTCATAATGCAGATATTTCTGATTTGTGTGATTCTCCACTATCTAGTTGTGTTTTCTACAATAAGAGATGCAAGAAGTCAATTTTGCACAAAAAGAGGGAATAGATGTTTAGATACAATTGTGAAAGGCCAAGGTCGATGCGCTAGGAGAAGTAGGGATAGGGAATGTGCAAGAATTGGAAGCACTTGCAAATGTCAGCTGTGACGACTTTTATCCATTATACGCGACGACTTTTATCCCGTATAAGACGTTGACATATCAAGGATGTAAAGACACGACAACAAAGGAATCATATTCACATTTTTCAGAAACATTATGCTTGAAAATGTAACATCAGATCAGTTTATAAGAACAGTTAAATACAATGAGGTTTATATATTTAGAGTGAACGCATTGGTAGTGCTTATGTCCAGGTATATTGTAAATATTACACATATGCCAAGAGAACAGTGTTTATAAATTTAAAAAATCCCCTCTGCTAGTAATGCGTGTCTTAGTGCTTTACAACGATTCTCTATTTTGTTGTATATTGATTCTTTTTGGAGACGTGGCATGTATTGTTTAGAGATGAAAAATAGTGCCGTTTAATTTACAATTATATAAGAAGTATTATAAAAAAACATTGTCTGTTAGTTTACTTTATACCATTGGAATTACAAACCAAGACCTTTTTTCATTGATACTCTATACGTGTATTTAAATTATAAAAATGTTTAGTTAATTGTTAGGGTGTTCATGACAGAGTTACGACGAGTGTTTTGGCTTACTGTTGTTTCTAAGCGAAAGTTTTCAAACTCTATGTATATGAGTGGGCATATGTTCTAAACTGTTTATATTTTGAACTGCACATCTAGTATACTTGAGTCCCATGATACCGGTGGCTCCAGGGTACTGGTGTATTCACATATCTCGCGATATTATCGACAACGCTACCTACCAATTGTTTATTTTGACATGCTCTAGTAGTATTTGCTATTTCAAAGTTTTAAAACATTTAAATGTGTATCTGAAGAAAATATTTCACATATCCTACCTTATTTTTCATTTACTATCCTTTTCTTCCATTGCATAAATCGGTCTCTCTACAAAACACGTTTTTTACTAAAAGCAAAAACAATTGACAGGTGCTGACGTCATTCATACCTCCATTATATGTCGCTTAACCTTTTGACATCACTTTTGGCGGGGTAAAATAATCTATTGAAAGCCATTAGTGCATATAAAATAGTTTGTGAAAATTGAAAAGTCACTTTCATTCAGTCTTTTAAGGGAGTCTGTGTAAAGTGTCATACTGATATTTAATCTTCATCATATAGAAATAAAATAAATTCAATGATTTAAAAGGAGCAGCGAATCACAACAACACTTAAAATTAAGTGAAGGGAATTTTTTAATCCAGCCACGTGGTATAATATACACCTGTAATTGGGAGAAAAGGATTCTAAGACAGAGATCCCTTGGGAGTAAAAAAATATGAATTAGTAAATTATTGAAACACACGTTTTTATGTTGTTTTAAAGTTAATTTATTTTCACGTATGAATACAAGAATGCTAAAATGATATTTTTGCTATTAAAACTGCAATCGCTTTGCATATAAATAACATTTTACCAGTGCACCGGTAGCATGAAAGCTGTTTAACTACGTCATACAAAATGGTCGACCATTGTTTACATTCGTAATGAGCGAGAATTTCAGAGTAACAGAACTCTGTAATGTATTTTAAGAGGATAAAATGTTAATGAAGTTGTTTATTCCTTCCAAGTCAGTAAAATTTTATCTGTAAAACACCTCGTATAAAATTTGTACACCGGTATCGTGGAGACCCGGGCTACTGATACTTAGTGTTATTCTGACATTCGTTAACAGCGTCACCAAAGTCAACTTTATTTCGGTACATTTATCAATACTTTTTACTTTTAGTCAAACAAAGTACTTATTTTTAACTTTTACTTTATTGTTTTGAACGCTTTACAATACAGCAAATTAATTAGATGTGTGAAGTTGGCGGCCTGGCGGCCTGGCGGCCTGGCGGCGTGAAGTTGGCGGCCTGGCGGCCTAACGGCCTGGCGGCGTGAAGTTGGCGGCCTAGCGGCCTGGCGGCCTAGCGGCGTGAAGTTGGCGGCCTAGCGGCCTGGCGGCCTGGCGGCCAAAAATTTTAATGTTCTAGAAATGTTTTTTTAACAATAAAACGGCATTTAATGAAGTTTTAAAGATAATTATTGTTATTTAAACGATATATCTAAAGAAAAAATCACTTTCAGAGATTTTTTTAATTTTGTCATTTTTGTGAAGTTGGCGGCCTAGCGGCCTGGCGGCCTAGCAGCCAAAAATTTTAATGTTGTAAAAATGTTTTTTTTAACAATAAAACGGCATTTAATGAAGTTTTAAAGATAATTATTGTTATTTAAACGATATATATCTAAAGAAAAAATCACTTTCAGAGATTTTTTTAATTTTGTCATTTTTGTGAAGTTGGCGGCCTAGCGGCCTGGCGGCCTAGCAGCCAAAAATTTTAATGTTGTAAAAATGTTTTTTTAACAATAAAACGGCATTTAATGAAGTTTTAAAGATAATTATTGTTATTTAAACGATATATCTAAAGAAAAAAATCACTTTCAGAGATTTTTTTAAGTTTGTCATTTTTGTGAAGTTGGCGGCCTAGCGGCCTGGCGGCCTAGCAGCCAAAAATTTTAATGTTGTAAAAATGTTTTTTTAACAATAAAACGGCATTTAATGAAGTTTTAAAGATAATTATTGTTATTTAAACGATATATCTAAAGAAAAGATCACTTTCAGAGATTTTTTTAATTTTGTCATTTTTGTGAAGTTGGCGGCCTAGCGGCCTGGCGGCCTAGCAGCCAAACATTTTAATGTTGTAAAAATGTTTTTTTAACAATAAAACGGCATTTAATGAAGTTTTAAAGATAATTATTGTTATTTAAACGATATATCTAAAGAAAAAATCACTTTCAGAGATTTTTTTAATTTTGTCATTTTTGTGAAGTTGGCGGCCTAGCGGCCTGGCGGCCTAGCAGCCAAAAATTTTAATGTTGTAAAAATGTTTTTTTAACAATAAAACGGCATTTAATGAAGTTTTAAAGATAATTATTGTTATTTAAACGATATATCTAAAGAAAAAAATCACTTTCAGAGATTTTTTTAAGTTTGTCATTTTTGTGAAGTTGGCGGCCTAGCGGCCTGGCGGCCTAGCAGCCAAAAATTTTAATGTTGTAAAAATGTTTTTTTAACAATAAAACGGCATTTAATGAAGTTTTAAAGATAATTATTGTTATTTAAACGATATATCTAAAGAAAAAATCACTTTCAGAGATTTTTTTAAGTTTGTCATTTTTGTGAAGTTGGCGGCCCAGCGGCCCGGCGGCCTGGCGGCCAAAAATGATTTTTTAACAATAAAACACATATGCGTTATTTCATACTTGTTCGTGTTTTTGATAATATCGATCAGCCGAACAGGACATAAGAGTGACAGACTGGATCGCAGGTGTACAATTTCTGTAACACATATGAATTGTCCTTTATGAAGTTTTAAAACATTTTTTCTGGTCCCATCCAATTTATTATCTCCGTTCAATCCATGAGTATAAGTCATCCTTTACTGACTTTACAAAATAACTTTTGCTTACACATTTATTGACAATAACTCATGATTACAGATGGGGCTAAATTCGGGTGAAAAATGTATTGAATGTTTCCATGTTGTCATTTTAACGCTATTTTTTGTTTAAGTTCAAAACGTTAACTTGTAATTTTTAAACATTGATTTGTTTTAACATTTGTATATGTTGTATGTTGCTTGTAAAAGTATGTAGTTGTTTACATTATTATCATGAATCACATGTTTGTCAATATATCGTTTTGTTATTGCTGTACTTTAACACTTCATTCTTATGGTGTTGTATATATGGATATTCCCAGAATAAATGTACAGTACCTTTGCTTTGTAAGGTTTTGCTCCCATTTTCCATCTGCATCGCATAATTGTTATACCTCAACACCGCATAAATTATGGTAAAAAAATACATTTTGTTACAATGGTGCCAATATTTGGAATATAATCTTATTTTATAACGGTCATATTATTCTTTAAAATCTTTTGAAATAAAATAAAAAACATAACGTGTACACGAAATAAATATCTTTATAACCATATCATTATGTTATAATACTAAATTATGCATGTATATAATAAATAAAGTATTGTTATGGCGAGTGGTTAGCGCGTCGAAATAGTCAACTATGTATCGCTCACCGTGTGGGCACAAACCAAGACAGGGGCAAGCCGTTATTTCTTGAGCAAGAAACTAAACACTAAATGGACAAAGGCTACCAGGTCACGAAACAACGGAACTACTATGGCGAGAGGTCGAAAGTACGATGACGATGATACGATATTATGCAGAGTTTTCAACATCGTGGTTTCATTTGTTTTTGTTGTTGTTTTTTTTTTTTATCTTTTTTTTCTTCTTTATTTGTTCGACTTTTAACCATCATAAATTCGTTTTAACGCTGTTTCGCGTTAACTATATGTGTGTCGTGATGGCTGTAATGGGACATCGTGGAGATCCCTCAAGAGCAATATTCCAAAGCAAATATATATAGTTGACACTTGCAGTCTCTATTTTCTTTTGAGTCTATTATTGAGAGATAATAAAATATATTATACCTCATTTGCATACGGTCTTCTATATTCAATATGACGTCATCCGGTCCAAAAACCGCATACAGACCGGGGGCGGTCCATAATTCTTACAAGTAAAATGGTTTCCTGCGGGGAACATTTTAAATGATATAAGATATTTCATTTAACTATTTTCAACATTGTTTGGGGGACAACATATAGTCGATCAATATAGAAGAAGGTCATTGGAAACTGGTGACCGTTGATGACCGGAGAAGGTCGAACATAAAACAATTATTTCTTTTTAAGAAAATGATTCAATAGGCCTACCATTTTATGAATAATTCCGAACAAAAAAATAAGTAAACACACAGAAAATTTACGCAGAAAATATCTCTATTTATTATGGCATATGCCACTATGATCGAATATTTCAATTAGTATGTATCTCAAATTTTACAGACAATAAATTGTTTATATTAAAGAAACATTGATAATTTTCAAACACATTATTCAAGTTTTTCAACCTTAAACGGTAAAATATTTAAACAAAATTACAAATATCACGTAACAGTTATTTTGTTGTAATTAGATGTAATTCTGCCTAATTCCCCAGAGGTAAATCCGTCACGAACCGGCAAACGGTATTTAGCCAGGTTTTCGAAAGTTCAATTAACCAATCATGTAAGGTTTACATATCCCGTGCTCCTCCATGTACCGAAAACAGGTCACGTGCTCCTCCATGCCTCAAAAGTTAAACGCGTACCACCTGCGGTCTCCAGACCGCAGGTTAAACGAAGCTTTCACGACGTGCGAATTTCACGACGACACAAACAGACGATAACTGTCAAAATGGATAGGCGATTTGTCTCTTTATCTGAGACATAAATGTACTACATGTTGATCAAAAGTCATGATTTTTCTTTAATTTAGTTAAAAATTTTATTTATACTGTTTCTGAAATTCTTAAAGTCCGGGTTATTTTGCCTAGTAACATTAAATTAATATTAAATTTCATTAACAAAAATGGAATCACAACTCCTAAATCATCGGTAATCGGAATATTAAAAGAAGAGCATACACAAAATCCGTTTAGGGTTTGAGATATTTCACACACTGAACAAGTAAAATTATTATTTAAAAGCAAATAATAGTAAAAATGACAGCACAAAAACAAGGGGATGAAAGGATTTAGATTCTGTATAATAGAACAAATAAAACATGGCCTTTCGTGGAAAATGCAAGTTTAGGGACTAGTTGTTCAGACTTCGGAAGGTATATGGACCTCAGATGCGCTTCGGGCCAGACCAACCAGTCCGTAAGCTTGCATTTTCCCCGAAAGGCCATTTTTTTATTTCTTAAATAAACCCCATATATCATTTCCGATATAGGGCCTTTTCTGTTCTAATATGTTTGAAACCGGTTGTACCGTCCACAAAACTGGATCCCGCGATAACGCAAAAAGTAATGAAAATATTTTTATGAAACTTGATATATGGATAGATGGCAGTATGGAGATTATGCACGTCTTTTTCTTTTCTTCCTATGTTGAAAATTCTGGTTGCTATGGCAACAAATATTCTGAAAATATGGCAAATTTAATAAAAGTCAGATATCTATCTGTGATAACGTTTGTGTAGATGAGCTACGCAATTCGCTGGTCAGTGATTTCCAGCAAATATTACGAAAATTTTCAAACAACATTTTTTAATTATAATTAATTAGTAACATAATGGTCAAGTCTACTATAACGGTGTAAAACAGATATCATATTGTATTTATCATCTTTCAAGTATGTAAATAAAAAAACTACTAAATTGCCAACTGTCAACTTAACGCAGTAGGTAAGACTGTCAGTTAAATTTTTATTTGAATATCAATGCAAGGCATGTTCGATTCGCAAAAATTATTTCTGTATTAAAGAATATTTTTATTGTGTTGTGTTATTTTTTTTATTTACTTCTCATTTCACTTTTTCTTTTGTTTTCAATGTATACAAGAAAAAAAACATTATAATCTGTATATTAAAATTATTAGATATTGTAACAAAACTACCTTGATATCCCAATTCATTTGCATATATCATAAAATTGATAAAATAAGGAAAGAAAAATGTTAGACAATTTCTTAGGCTCGAACTCGTGGTAAAATTTTAAGTCGTATCGTATACCAACAACTTTACCAAATTTGCCATAAAGTTGTTTTAAATGGTACTTCTTATCTTGTATTATATTCTCTTCTTCAAAAAAGCTGTTTTACCTATTATCCCGAAATGATAATTTGGTTCTAACACGGTAAATGGTAAGTCTGCATATCATCGGAGATTGAAAGTGTCAACGACTATTATAGTATAATTTCTAATAAAAATGTGTACCGTCGTAGTGGTTAAATTGGTAAATCAGGGTCACTGTAACCTCTTATGAAATGCACTCACAGGTTCGAAACCGACGCTCATACATGACATAGTGATGATGTTATTTTTTTTTTTCTTTTTCTTTTGTCTGTCTTTTGTATGATCGTTTGAAAATACTTTGTTCTTCCCAATTTCTTTTTCTATTTTTTTTGTCATTTGTTTCTTGTTCCCCTCGGTTTAAAGGAAACTGCTACATGTCAAGTGATTAATTAATTAATTAAATTTAGCAATTTAAAAATCAAACTATTTTAAACGCACTACGATTACGAAATATTTATATCTTGAATATATGGATCAATATATAACATACTTAACTTCATTATATTTTTACATTTATGATGATGTCTAACTGTACACAAGTGCATATCAAGCCGTGTCCAAAAAAACAACAACATTGAGGCATCAATGATGGAATTCGGTAGTTTCATATAATATAACCGGTTTATTTGTTATAAGTCGATATTACTAGTAATACATGTATCATACAAATACTGTACATCTTTTATGAATATTTCAACATAAATCGTTTACCATTTAAGTAGTAATTTTATATGATACCAGATCTTCAATATATGGATCCAAGTAAGTCATGAATGGAACCAGATGCTATTATATGAAACCGAATTATCAATATATTAAATCAATTTTACAATATATGAAACCAGTTTATCAATATATGTAACCGAAGTAGCAATATAAAAGTTGATTTTCACATTATATGATACCAGTTCTTCAATATATGATACCAAAGTAGCAATATATTGAACCAAAATGTCATTATATTGACGGGACTTTTTTACAGGCTGTATTCTATCCTTGCACCGGTATTACAGTCCTTGTTTAAAGAACATCGTGCTTCACTTACTGCATACTGACTGCATACTATAAGGAAAAAATATTTGAAATTAACGTCACATTCACTTAAAATGGGCTGGGCAGGCAAAACTTATCGTTATATATGTAGGAGTTGTATGTCATAATTTAAGCTATTGAGTCGTACTGACCATTAACAAAAACATGTTTAAAAAATAAGTTCATCTCGACCTTTACCTTTGATCAAAAATAGGCAGTGCCAGAAGGACACATCAAGGTTAATCTACTGACAAAGTTAAAAAATAACTTGTCAAATAATAATTGATTTCATGAAAAAGTTTATGTATTGTAACCCAGTGACCTCGGTCTTTGACTTGTTGACTTGAAAATAGGCTATTTTGGTTCCATATAATGACAATTGCTATCATAGAATGTAACATCAACTTATATACTAGCTGCTACTTTGGTTCGATACATTAATAAAATGGTTCCATATGTTGTAAAAAAGACTTAATATAATGATAATTCGGTTTCATATAAGGGCATATTGAATATCTGGTATCATATAATGTGACAATTAACTTATATATTGATACTTTGGCTCCATACATTGATAAAATGGTTTCATATATTGTAAAAATGAATGAATATA
Source organism: Ruditapes philippinarum (assembly GCF_026571515.1). Lineage (NCBI taxonomy): Eukaryota > Metazoa > Mollusca > Bivalvia > Venerida > Veneridae > Ruditapes > Ruditapes philippinarum. Next base: position 34,906 of record NW_026856911.1, on the reverse strand, counting down.
TTGATAATTCGGTTTCATATAAGGACACCTCGTTCCATATATTGTTACTTTGGTTCCATATATTGAATAATTTGTATCATATATTGTAATAACCAACTCATACATTGATACTTTGGTTCCATACATTGATAAAATGGTTTCATATATTGTAAAAATGAATAAATATATTGATAATTTGGTTTCATATAAGAACACCTTGTTCCATACGTTGTTACTTTGGTTCCACATATTGAATTATTGGAATCATATATTGTAATAACCAACTCATATATTGCTACTTTGGTTCCATACATTGATAAAATGGTTTCATATATTGTAAAAATGATTTACTATATTGATAATTTGGTTTCATAGAAGGACACCTGGTTTCATACATTGCTACTTTGGTTCCATATATTGAATAATTTGTATAACCAACTCATATATTGCTACTTTGGTTCCATACATTGATAAAATAGTTTCATATTTTGTAAAAATGAATTAACATATTGATAATTCGGTTTCATATCAGGACATCTGGTTCCATACATGGCTACTTTGGTAACATATATTGAAGAATTGGAATCATATATTGAGAAAAACAACACTTATATATTGCTAACTCGGTTTCATACACTGACAGTATGGTTTCATATATTGTTACTGTGGATTAATATAATGGATTCCGGTTAAATAAGAAGGTGTTTTCAATTCATATATAGTCGAAGTGAACTCATATATTATCCAAATGGTTACATAAATTGAAAAAGAACAATATCAGACAGCCATGGGTTTCCATAAAATCTGCTAGAAAATGATATTTATCGGCTGCTTTTAAATTGGTCAGATGTCACTGGGTCATTAAAGATGTTATCGCATGGTTTGGAACTTTTCATTTGTTCTTACTTACCCATTATCAATGAGCATTTGAAAACTGTATTGATATATAACAGTACAATTTTTTCATTGCTTCAGATAGGAAAAAATCTCGAATGATATATAACAGTTGATTTTTTTTTTGCGCACAGGTCTGTTATATAACAATGAAATTTTTTTTACAGAGGCTCCAATTGGGCAATGGTACCGAACATTCCCAGTGGCAAAAATAAAATAAAATAAATTAAAAAAGGTACATTCGCTGAAATAATTATTTCCACTGAAAAAAAAGCTCTTTAACACATTACTTCATGAGCATTTTGTGAAAGGGATACGGACAAAAGCACGCCCCGGACGAAAGCCCCTACCCCGTCTAAAAATGACAATGTGAACAAAAGCCCCCACCCCTTCACCCCCATGAAATTAACACATAAGACAAAAGCCCCCCATAAAAAAGTAAGGTAGGACAAAAGCCCCCCCCCCCCATGGTCAATCAAATTTACATATAGTGTATTAAAGTTGTGTTTTTTATGTGTTTAAAAGGAATGTCAGACATAATCCCCTTCGGACAAAATCCCCTTCACCTACCCGGACAAAATCCCCTTCATGGGTGGACATAATCCCCTTCATTTTTTGCAAGGCTGGACAAAATCCCCTTCACTACCCGGGAAAAATCCCCTTGTTTCATAGGTTTCTAATGTATTATTATGCTCCATAAAAATTGATGAATAATTTATATTATACTCCCTAAAAATTGATGAATAATGAACTTTTGCTTTTTTATTTATAATTATGTATCAATAGTTACCTTTATTTAGTTTAGAAGTTTTCATTAAAATTATGGTAAATCATCAACTGCATAACACGGAAGACGGACAAAACCCCACCAGTTAAAACCCCACCACTCAAAATTTTATAGAGTGGACAAAACCCCACCACTAAATTTTATAGAGTGTTTATAGTGTTTAAATAACAATAATTATCTTTAAAACTTCATTAAATGCCGTTTTATTGTTAAAAAAAACATTTTTACAACATTAAAATTTTTGGCTGCTAGGCCGCCAGGCCGCTAGGCCGCCAACTTCACAAAAATGACAAAATTAAAAAAATCTCTGAAAGTGATTTTTTCTTTAGATATATCGTTTAAATAACAATAATTATCTTTAAAACTTCATTAAATGCCGTTTTATTGTTAAAAAAAACATTTTTACAACATTAAAATTTTTGGCTGCTAGGCCGCCAGGCCGCTAGGCCGCCAACTTCACAAAAATGACAAAATTAAAAAAATCTCTGAAAGTGATTTTTTCTTTAGATATATCGTTTAAATAACAATAATTATCTTTAAAACTTCATTAAATGCCGTTTTATTGTTAAAAAAAAACATTTTTACAACATTAAAATTTTTGGCTGCTTGGCCGCCAGGCCGCTAGGCCGCCAACTTCACAAAAATGACAAACTTAAAAAAATCTCTGAAAGTGATTTTTTCTTTAGATATATCGTTTAAATAACAATAATTATCTTTAAAACTTCATTAAATGCCGTTTTATTGTTAAAAAAACATTTTTACAACATTAAAATTTTTGGCTGCTAGGCCGCCAGGCCGCTAGGCCGCCAACTTCACAAAAATGACAAAATTAAAAAAATCTCTGAAAGTGATTTTTTCTTTAGATATATCGTTTAAATAACAATAATTATCTTTAAAACTTCATTAAATGCCGTTTTATTGTTAAAAAAATTTTTTTACAACATTAAAATTTTTGGCTGCTAGGCCGCCAGGCCGCTAGGCCGCCAACTTCACAAAAATGACAAAATTAAAAAAATCTCTGAAAGTGATTTTTCTTTAGATATATCGTTTAAATAACAATAATTATCTTTAAAACTTCATTAAATGCCGTTTTATTGTTAAAAAAACATTTTTACAACATTAAAATTTTTGGCTGCTAGGCCGCCAGGCCGCTAGGCCGCCAACTTCACAAAAATGACAAAATTAAAAAAATCTCTGAAAGTGATTTTTTCTTTAGATATGTCGTTTAAATAACAATAATTATCTTTAAAACTTCATTAAATGCCGTTTTATTGTTAAAAAAAACATTTTTACAACATTAAAATTTTTGGCTGCTAGGCCGCCAGGCCGCTAGGCCGCCAACTTCACAAAAATGACAAAATTAAAAAAATCTCTGAAAGTGATTTTTTTCTTTAGATATATCGTTTAAATAACAATAATTATCTTTAAAACTTCATTAAATGCCGTTTTATTGTTAAAAAAACATTTTTACAACATTAAAATTTTTGGCTGCTAGGCCGCCAGGCCGCTAGGCCGCCAACTTCACAAAAATGACAAAATTAAAAAAATCTCTGAAAGTGATTTTTTCTTTAGATATGTCGTTTAAATAACAATAATTATCTTTAAAACTTCATTAAATGCCGTTTTATTGTTAAAAAAACATTTTTACAACATTAAACTTTTTGGCTGCTAGGCCGCCAGGCCGCTAGGCCGCCAACTTCACAAAAATGACAAAATTAAAAAAATCTCTGAAAGTGATTTTTTCTTTAGATATATCGTTTTAATAACAATAATTATCTTTAAAACTTCATTAAATGCCGTTTTATTGTTAAAAAAACATTTTTACAACATTAAAATTTTTGGCTGCTAGGCCGCCAGGCCGCTAGGCCGCCAACTTCACAAAAATGACAAAATTAAAAAAATCTCTGAAAGTGATTTTTTCTTTAGATATATCGTTTAAATAACAATAATTATCTTTAAAACTTCATTAAATGCCGTTTTATTGTTAAAAAAAACATTTCTAGAACATTAAAATTTTTGGCCGCCAGGCCGCTAGGCCGCTAGGCCGCCAACTTCACGCCGCTAGGCCGCCAGGCCGCTAGGCCGCCAACTTCACGCCGCCAGGCCGTTAGGCCGCCAGGCCGCCAACTTCACGCCGCCAGGCCGCCAGGCCGCTAGGCCGCCAACTTCACACATCTAAATTAATTAGACACATTTATATCTGTCTTATCTGTCTTAGCGGCGTTTATCTGCTTTTCCGTTTTATAGGTGGTATTAGGCAGAACAACAAATATGAGTTAAATGGTCAAAAGGCATCACCCAGACTAATGTTATTTGAATATTCCGAGTCTAAAATGAGTACAGAAAAGGACAAAGACAGGCGATCACTAATCTTGTATTTTTTCAAGACGATAAGTCCAGCTCTTATAAAAATAATTATGTTGTTGTTCTATTACGAACCTTATTATTGCTATGATTCATGTTATAATGAACTGATGTAAAAGATTAATTGCAAGTATCGTATAGTTCATTAACTAATAAATCAAAATACTGGTATTTAATTATTTTTATATGTACTATATTGCTGTGAAACTTTGAATACTTGTAAGTAAATATCAACTCCACTTTCAGACAAGAGGAAATATCTCTGTATAGTTTTATTAAAGACTTCATCTAAATACGCTTTCAAGTAGAGCTCTTTTCTTGAAAAATGTCCCTCAACCACTAACAAGTAATTAAAATGATAGAGCATGCTGTCATACAAACAACTCTTGAATTCCTGTATAAAGTTTTGTTTAACTTTCCTGTTATATATTTCAAATATGGTAGTAAGTTGTTAAATCGTTTTACAACACTTTTTTCGAATTCATACATTTGTAGAAAAAATGATAAAGTTACTATCATTAACAAATATTTCTTATCAATATCAAATAATTCATTTATGTCTGATAAAAGCAACACAAAAACAAATTTCAAAGCTTAATTTTATTTCTTCAACTTTTTTGTTTGATTTAGCTAGAATACTTAAAAGATGAATTTGAACGGAAAAAGTATATTCATTAATCTTCTATTAGTTGTTCACATTGTTTTTATTTCTCTTGTATCTAGGCAAATCATTTAAGAACTGGCTGGTTATTTATCCTGATGCTTGATCGTCTATTTAAAACCAATTTCGATTTACACCGACATGTTGCTCCTATCCTAGCACAGCTCGTGTCTGGTCCGATTTGTCCACATCTACCCTGTCCTTCAATGAAAGGTCCGGTGTCTACACAGCCTTTCCCATCGAGTATACATCGTTGACTTGGTTCGGAGTTCGTCTGTAAAATAAGTGCTATGACAACCGTCAAAATCAGAGGCATAGCAAAGTTTTGCATAGTGACTGTCTGCTGTAACCTTTAGTATAAATTTTAATCTTGTTCAGTGTGACCTGAAATGATGTAAAACATAATGTCCATAAAAATATGATGAAATTAGCCATTGTTAGTTAAAAAGGGTATAAAGCTATATCGTTTCAAATACTTTTTATTAAATTTAGCAAAAGGTATAATGTTGTTTCTGTAGACTTTTTCTCGCTTTAGCAAAGACAATTCTCTGTATTTACCACAGATGACTAGTGCACGTATAAAGAAAGAAAGAAATACTCCATTTTAAGAAGTGTTTAATCGTTTAGCGATGATTTTGTGCATGCGCCACACGCTCTTAAAGAAATTTGCAATCAATTTTCTTTCATAAAGATATCTTGGCATTATTCCTTATTCAATATTTAAATAATAATTTTTGTAAACTACAGGCATCCGTTATATAGCCTGATAATCTTTTAAAATATATTATAAAGGAAACCTGAAATGTCGCCCGAAATAATGCTAGTTTTTTATGGACTGCAGCGATAAAATAGATTCAAGCTTCCTAGCAACGGTTTAAACAGAAATAAGACGCGATATATCTTGAAACATTTAGGAAAGTCTTTATCAATATCAAGACTGACTTATTTGTAATGGAACGCATTAAAGTTGACATAGAATATGCATATACAAATTACCAATTTTGAAGAAAGATCTTAAAGAAAATTTTTCAATAAAGTTGTATTTAAGTGAGAAAATTTGTTTTGTTGTATCAGTCATCACATGAAAATAATAATAATATAAAATTTGAAATCAATCTAGATAATGAATTGCATTTTATATAGAGTAGATTTGTTTATTTTGAGTGAATAAATATTATATATCACACGGAGAAGTGCAAAATCGCTATATTTTCACAAGAGCGTAGCTCAAGTGAAATTGTAAATATTTTCTCAATTCGATATGCGATATATAGTATATCCACGTAAAACAAACAAATTTTACTTTATGACCTATAAGTAAAACAACAGCAATGTTCGACTGTTTTATTGAAGCGCGGGAAAGAGATACATGTACAAAATATAACATCATATGTTCAACGGCTACGCAATCGCAGCATAAAAAAGTAATTATTAAAGTACATTAAAGCATTGAGAATATGATGATGTAAATTAAATAGTGAAATAAGTCATTTACAAAAATATACAATAGTTATCTTCCATGTAAATATACAAATTTACAGAATTATTGATATAAAACGTACGCCCGGCAGAGGTATATTTCTCATCGTATTTGTAATATAATTTGACGGATTTTATGACACCGATTAACCCAAGTTTCTCACTTAAAAACATAAAATTAATATGGATTAGATGAATCCCTCTAACAGATATCTGTTTATAATATTGAAATATAACAATGCTTACTTGTTGTATCCCAGTTTTGTTGATTTAATTTAAAGCTGCAAAAATTAAGATTCCCACTGCAGAATTTGCTGCTGTATTTGTTCGTTGTCTACATGAGTAAAAGCAGATCTTTGTTTTCGAAACGATTATCAGGAGTGACTGTCAAATTAATCGACTCGACATTTTATGACCCTTCATACAGTGATTAAAGTATCATACTCTAGATAGTATGACATTTATTAAAACAAATGATGATAGTAAATAAGTGTAAATAATAACACTATTCGACGTTATTGCAACACAATAACATATTAACAGGAAATTGCCTTGCCTGCTATCATTGTATCAACTGAATCACCTTATCATACTAGAAAAATGGTGATATGACAAGGCATACTGCTAGCTCATTGGCTACTTTATTATATTATAACTACTTGTCATTTCTGAATTGCATTTACAAAAAAACATTAAAATTGCTTATGGGTTGAAGGTCAAATAGCCCAGTAACGTCAACGCATATAGAACGCCCGCCCGTTCAAATCCATATCTTAGAAGCAGTTTGACACTTTTTCTGAATTTAAATAAGAATTATTATAATTGATAGGTGGATTTGTACCAACAAGTTTCATCAAGATTCATCAAGGGTATTAAGCTATATAAGGGCATTTTATTGTGTAAAATATAATTTTTGTTCCAAATTTTACAAGTCACTGATTAGATAATTATTATAAACTAAGCATGAATACATTCAATAAAATGATGAACAGACGGGCTGGCAATCTCATTTACATATTAGGGTCTATGTATTTTAAACCATTCGCAGCCACTTTCGCTACACAAGTAAGACAATTTTGCGAAGACATCTTGTAAACGTTGACAAATTGGAACATTATGTAATGGAGTGTGCTGACATTGCTGATCTAAGTAATCTGACGGGTTGACTTGGTGATGACAAACAAAGTTCAATTGAATGCTGCACCATTTAAGAAGTATGGTTTGTTATGATCTGATAATCGCCGGTCCGAATATGCTTGCGTAACACTCACAACAGATCTAAAGATAACATATAGCAAGTATAGGTATACGGTTGATATACCTGTAATTAAGACAGATATGTACATTCATTCAAGGTAAGAGTTAAAGTAAACTTGAAATACAGGAGTGAACCAATTATAGCAAGTCATTACGATCAACCTCAAATAAAACGCACTTGGCTTCACTTATCAGAATATATATAGTTTACCTTTCAAGGATGAATGTTGTAGAAAATTTTTAAAAACAGTACTTGCGTTCGGTCGAGAGGCTGTTGTTCTATAGGAGTCGTTTTCTAATGACATGAAGAAAATTTTATAAAAACAATATGGTTAAAGTTTTGTCAGACGACATTACCGTTATAATTTGTCATTAAAAAGGGGGAAATAGTAATATAAGGATACATACAGCTCGAATTCTTTATTCATTTTGTTATCTATTTACATTAAAAATGACAAATACGGTTGTCGATCATTCTTATATAAAAGCATATTATTTGTATGCCTAAATATATAACCACCTAAACAATTACTCATGTTTTGTCTTTTCAGCGTAATACTGTAGTTGTAGAGTGTCCGCTCGGTGAGTATAGAGATCCTTGTTTGTTTCCTTGAAAAGGCAATTTTCAACGAACAGGATTGCAACGTTCAGAACATCATAGTTTAACACAGATTCGTATTCAACAGCTAGATCGAGTTATAGTCAACAATGCCGAAAATAAGAATTAGGTGAAAAATGACCGAATAAATAGCAATGGAAGAAAATAGATATAATTATACAAATGAGCCAAGATTGTTAAACATGTGGCAAATGGAATTCAGAAACAAAATAGAATAAAATTAATAATGTGTTCAGAGATAATCCTATACTTTTAGTTGTGTTTAACCGTGATAAGTTTAACTTTCAATTGTGCAATATTTTAATTAAATTACACTTTTATATAAGATAAAATCAAAACTCTCGTGACAAGTTATTAAAATATATTCTGAAAGTAAAAGAAAACACTTAATGAGTGCACAATTGCAGATTTGAACTTTGAAAACAACTCGATAACCACTATGCTACTCCGGTTAACATGTTCCTATACACTTATATCATTCTTCGGTATTGCAATAAAAATGTGAAATGTAATAATTGAATAACTTTCAAAACAATTATATGATGATGATTCGATCGAATAATGTGAAAGTTATCGTGTTCAATTTATAGTTTGTTATAAGTTTTACAGTAACCATAAGATTCTACTGGCTTTGTGAACATAAATATAGTATAGAAATACTTGAAAATATTTACTACATTGATTTGTTATATTTTTTTTTGTTTACGAAAATAACAATTCGTAATATTTTTTGTGTACTTGTAGAAGTTACTTTATTATGAATTTGATAGAATGAGAAAACAACATTTCATATGCGATATTTTTGCATAAGCAGAAAATAATGATCATTAACAAAGCTTCAGAGATTCATTTAGGCCCGTGTCTGAAAGTAACTGGATTCGCATGTAAGAAATTCTAACATAAGCAAATTCAAAATCCATAAAAAATAACATAATTTAACCACAGAATCTTCACATGTTGATTCACGTCAAGAAGACAATTTGTTTTATGCACACTATCTATGCCACACAATCTGCATTTATTTTACTGCTCCTTGCCATGCTACTCTCTTTGAATGAAATCCTCGTCGTCAGATTCCGTGGACGAATGTGGAGGACGATGTAGGACAATTGATGCCCGACACCTGCAATACCGTCCAATTCTGATACATCTGTAGAAAGGTCCCGTCCTTTCACAAAGACCTCCATTGCTGCCTGGTGGTTTGAGATCTCTACAAGTATTTCCCCATCGTCTACACTTCCGTCGTCCGACAATTTCTTGAAGAGCAGCAAGCAAAAGAAAGGCAGCCAAAACGAATTTTATTGAACGTGTACTCATCATTTTTTATCGAGAGCTATTTAAGCGTTTTTAGTATTCATCTGAAAATATAAATTGTAAAAGTTGTTAATACTTTGATTTAGTTAAACTATTATAAAATAAATGTTACCTGATTAATGACTGCATAAAATATTCCTAAATTACAGCTCTATTATGTAAATTTGATTATCATTCCTAGATATTATCTTGCTTTAAAATCAGATAGAAATTTACCGTGCTCATTGGTTTATTTTAAATATACAGAAATGCGTTGTGTTTTTTAACTGGTAGTCCCTATTCATATAATAACGGGAAGTTACAAAGTGGCAAGATCCTGTTCTTTAAGCTATTAAAAGTAATTTGTGATATTATTGCGATACATTGGGAAAGTGTATGAGAGTTAAAATATAGAACATACTTGATAACTGAGATTCTTGATTCATCATTCGTTGTATATTCAATACGGATTTCATTAAAATATGATTTTCCAACCATAATACAAAACATTTACAAAAGTAAACAATATATCCCTCTCAATCTGCTATCAAAGCTCTAGTTTTATTTTGTGTGTTTATATACCAATACTATGACTGAAAAAAGATTGTAGAAATATAGCATATTTAAAAAGGAAATAATTTATTTAAACATTTTTAAGTAAGATGGAGAACGATTTTGTTAGTGTTTGCTCACAATTAAGATTTTTATACTCTATGCACTTTGTGTACAGAACTATATATTTCAGTACAAACAATGAAAACAATAATTACAGCCACTTGTTCTTGCCTTTTTAAATTGCGCGACAGTGCCATTCAAAGTAATTGAAGAATTTGGCTTCTTAGTATGTATACTTATCTGCGCTTTTATTTTTTTTGTTTGTGTTTTTGTTTTTTGTATTTTTTGTTGATTTGTTTGGTTCTATTGTTGTTGTTTTGGAGGTAATTTTTTTGTTCTTCTGTTGATGTTGATGTTTTTGTCGTTTATTCATTTGTGGGGGAAGATGCTTTCCTTTCTTATGACAATACAGATTCATTCAGACTCTTTGTTATCTATCGAAGATAAATTTAGAACAATATATTAGGAAATCTACGCTATTCTTGTTGGATAATAGTTATTTTTGCGATGAACAAAATCAAAACAAATAATGACAAATTAAAGAAATGTCTTGATATTTACCTGTGCACTTAACATTTGGATTGGCATAATGTCACTGTAACATTGCATTTATCTGAAAATTCAGACCTGCACAAACAATTTGAAACCACCGCTATAGGTTCGAAAGCCTCCAGAAACTGTATTCTTTCATGTGAGAAAGCAATTCAGCTAGCTAGTCGGTTCTTCTACTCAGGTAGTTGCTCGTTTCTGAAATAATGCACGTAAATGCATTTGAGGTCATCCTACACTAGTCGTTATATTACCGTTACAGTTTGATTCTAGTAGTCAAGTATCTTTGTCCGCACGCTTATTTCTTTTGGTAAGTAAAGATAACGAAGGATTCTCTAAGTCTTCAAGTTGATGAAAAGGACAGTTATAATGCTTAAAAAGATTTACTGGAACGCAGGTTAAATTAAATATAATGCATGTATATGGAAGGCTATTATGACAATTAACTATTCAACTTATTTGCAAAGGTGGAAACAAGGATGCTTTCTAAAACCAGTTTTGTAAACATTGAACGAATTTAAAAAGGTGATGAATGTGACAAGAATGATAATATTACTGATGATTCCCTGGTCACTTCGGAAAGACTTACTTCGGGAAGACAAAAGAATGTATAAATTGTCCCTATAATATTTCGTTCTTTTGTAATATTTTATTTTCATTCAATACATTTATGAACTGTCTGTTGACAAAGTGCAGTTTATTATATAGTGTAACAAAAACAATAGTTATGTTACATCTTTAGATAATATAATAATATTAGTACTATTTGATTATTATGGCACTATAATAAGCTGTAGAAGAAACAAAAACTTGGGTCATACATAAAACAGAACTTTTTATAACATTTTCTTATTCGGCTAAAAGTAATCTTACAATTTGAATTTCGGTTTAACAAAATGTGCGGATCGAATTTCGTTCTATCTAATATAATTTTCTTTAGAACAAATATATTTAAACGCAATTAAAACACTGTGCACATCCTGTCTAGACATTTAATCCATTATTTTGTATTCATTCAAGGAAGTAAAGCTTGGGAAAAACGTTTCGTTAATTTGGATTCGCCCCGTAGATCATCCTGCCATTAATCTCAGTCGCTCATGCTATTAATTTAGTTTTCGATAATGTCGTTTGTTTAATATCAATTTTGATTTACATCGACACGTTCCTCCTATTCTAGCGCAACTCATTCCAGTTTGTCCGCATCGACCTTTCCCTTTAATTAATGGCCCAGTGTCCTTACAACCCTTTCCATGTACAATACATCTTTGCTGTTTTTCAGATCTTGTCTCCAATATTACCAGCAACATGACAATCCAAATCATTACAGATATTTTCATATCAATTAGTGGTAGTTGTTTTCTTTATTGTTAAACTTGTATATGTATATACACACGTCGCCTGAAAATGTAATAAACAAAGGTAACAAAAGACATTTGTGTGTTTGATTAACACAAACTTTCAAAAATGTTTTATCATTAACATCGTACAGTCTGTCCAAGATTTAAACTGTCGGTAACTCGGTTGTATTTTGACATTGAAGTTTTTGAACCTTGGAATGAGCATCTCAAAATTCAAACCTAGACAATCCATTTAAAAAATTCAACAAGTTGAATGAAAGATGATATATTGACAAATATGTAAATAAACCACAATGAAACCTACCTTTAAAGAGTAATTCCAGAATAGATTTCAATAATAACTAGAATATAACATATATTTTTGTCAAGTTCAGTAGATTGTAGTTTTAAACAAACTTATTTCAGTCACTGTCAAATCAACAAAACAACGCCTGGCCTATCGTTATCCCAACCTAGGCTTCGTGCACTTGATATTGTGACATTTACAAGCACGATTATTGTTTGTATGTAATTGCAAATAATTACTAAACAAAGAATTTCTACTATTGCAAGTCGACATCACTGGAAATTACGTTTGCAATTATAGTAATAGTTATTTGAATTTATGCCTTTAATTAAAGGATATAATTTATCAGTGAGATTTAGTAAATTACCTCCTATTTATTTGACCTTACCATCTAGGACTGAATTAAAGGCCCATTGTGCTTATGAAATTTGTTCAATCTTGTTTCTAAAAGAAACAGTTATAGTTTCGAAATCGCACAAAAGTACTCATATTCCGATTACCTAACACCATTGTTTCTAGGTTGTTTTTTTTTTTGCAAAAGTTTCACTTATAGTAAATTTAGTATTTTGTAAGGCCAAAATACTACTTGTCTACATTTTGCTACTTTTTTTTGACAAATATACTCAGATTAAGCGCTATTTTATTCAAATGAAAACAATCAAACATTCTCTAAATCCATTATTTAAATATTATAAAAGTCATGTTTGCCCTTTGGAAAATAATCTTTTCTGAGTCATAATGTGTCTTTAAAGGGAAATTTAATTTATAAAAGTACATATTTAATCTGTTATGTGGCGACTTTGTTTCGATTAGTCTTACGTGCAAAAATGATTACTATTTGTTTGCATTAAAAGTACTTTACTTCGTATCAGTGCATTAACCTTTAGAGTTTAAAATATATATCCATGACATTTGTATGCCATGACTGTTAAGCAGTTATATGTACTTAAAGGCGAAAGGTCAAGTACAATTATTTACAAGTAGTTTAAATTGCGAAATATCTGTTTTTGTCTAATCTACAGCGGATTGTAAGACTGAATCACTTGTGACTTCAAGCAATTTTTTGTTTATAAGCACTTAACATGCTCTCCATTATGAGTAAGATTATAAAAAATGAAATGCCAGTTACACTAATTTACTATGCATTAATACTACTTTAATTCTCTTATCTTGAATTAATTAGGAATAAATTCTTGTAAGCAAACATATTGTCGAGTGTCCAACAGATATGATTGTCTTAATCTTACTAGTAAATTGAAATCTGTCCATTTTTATATCGGAAGTGGCATTATACATTGTTTCTGATTTTATAACTATATGACGATAGTTTGGTTTTGTTGTAGATTTTTTGTTGTTGTCCTTGTTAGGTTTTGTTGTTGTTTTTTGCCTGAAAAAAAAGTTCCCCCTGGGAACTATAGTTTTTGGGGTTTGTTTTCATCACTTTGAAAAGGGAAAAATTTAAACCCTTAAGGTGTATTTTGTTTTAAAAGGTTTTCTTTTGGGAAAAGTTTATAATATGAAAAAAATAAAGTTTCATAATAATTAAAAATTTCTAGGATAGTTTTAAAAAAAACAGAATAGGCCCTCAAAGATAGATTACTAAAAATTTAAAATTAGCACAAATGAATCAAGAAAAAGAAATTTCATTTTAAACAAAAAAAATATAGTTATAAACAATATGTACTGGACATAATTGTTCACATTATATGTAATCATTAAAATACATGTATATGCATTTATTTCTTATTTACGTTGATATCTGTACAAATAATGCTTTTTGGAACATACAATATTGATCAATCTTCATTTGAGCACTATTTTATTTATGATAAAAAACATATAAAAATTGAGTAACAGGGTCCTTAAGAAATAAAAGTTGAAAATGAAAACAAAGAAAATAAATGAATGAAAAGTAATTTGATAACAAACATTTTATTATTACATGTTTATATGATGAAAATATAAACAGATATATGAAAAAATTATTTATTTACCAACATGCAAGAGCAATTTAGAGAAATGTACCGAATAAAATAATCATAAAGTGTGTTTCTGCTTGCATTGTTTTTTTTTTTTTATTAAAAAGTTTTTCTCGTAAATTTTTAATTTATGAAGGGCACAAAAGCTTGTAAAAACACGACAAAAAATATGTAAAGTATGTTTATTTAAAATGATAGAAAAAACCAGTCTTGTTAAATTTTAACGGGAGTGGTAAGAACCCAGAGGGATGTGTTTTTCCTTTTTCCCTCAAAATCATTTATTTTTATTTTAATTTTGAAAAATTAAACCCTTTTAGGGTTTTTGTAGGAAACGGGCAGGGGCCGTTCAATAAATTTTTGTTGAATGACATCTGGGAGTATCTGCCTACCCTAATACATCTATACAAAAATCCTGTACTTTCACACAGCCCATGGTCGTGTCCTGGTGGTTTGCGATCTCGGCATCCCGCCGTACACACTTCTGCCTAACCACTTCTTGTAAAACAAAGAACAAAATAAAAATCATCAACACTGTTTTAAATCTATGCATATGCTTTAATTAAAATTCTAAACAGATTGATCAATTCCACACAATTTCAGGTATCAGAATTATTTTATTTCCGTTAAAATAATCTAACCTTATGATGAATGACTCTGAACAAATCCCTATTCATATGAATATGCTATTGTTACAATCATTCTTATTTCAGAACAGGAAGTATTTAAGTATAATACAATAAGTAATGATATCCTGTTTTCATGTTAATTGTATACTTGTTATGTGTCGCGACAATTGCATTGAGAGAATAAATACAGTTGAAATTGAAAAACAAAACTGTATGATTTACTAGTACACTAAAATCGAAGATCGAGGATCGAAATTCAGTTTAAAGCTTGACTAAGTTCCATTGATTTGCTACAGTATAATTTTTGGTTTTATATATTGTTTCCTTTTTTCCTCAAAAACATATATTAAAAAGTATCTTTCACTTGGCGTTAGTTTTTAGTTACATGTCAGTGAATTTATTTTCGTCTAAGCGTTAAACTTTCAAATTTATTGAAGATTATATGTAGGTTTTTCTACAAAAAAATAATATATAATAAACGGTACACTGTGTATCAATTATAAGCATTATAATACTCGTATATTAATATACCCTATTTTTCAGAAACAAATGTATATATATGGAAGAATTACTCACGATATGCAAATTAAAATATTTTAAAAGCCTGATAATATTGAACAACATGCACTCGTACTAAACAATTTGACGTTTTAATTATGATGAAAACTGTATTTACTCACATGCACTGATCCTATCGAAGACATTTTAATCATGCTATGTAACTGAAGGCACAAATGACCAATATTTGAAGTTACTTACATAGCTTCCGTTATATTAGTTGATTCTCCAACTATGCCAACTACTTGAGGTGGTGGGGTAATGTTCAGAATGATCGACGAACGACATCGACACTTTCTCCCAATCCTTATACAGCTAAAAAACGGCCTGCTTCTCGCACAACGACCGTTCCCTCCAAAGAAAGGTCCAGTATCTCGACAGGAATGTCCAATCATTTGGCATCTTTGGCCAACTATCTCCTGCACACACACAGCAATAAGAAGCACTATGCATGTTGCTTGTAGAGTATGCAATACAAACTTCATTTTTTCGAAGATACAAGCTTCAGTTTCTAGTATTTAGATTATTGTCTCTTTTCGCTTACTCACAGGCTGGAAGAAAATGATTTCTTTAATTTTCAAATTATATTAATTTGTTTATCCTTTTGTGAAATTAACTACATGTATCAAGAAATTAATTATTATAAAAAATGAATATATACACTACTTTCAAATACATTGATATTTTTTAAATATTTTACCTAACATTCTCTATAAAATTCCAACGCAAATGTTTAATAACGAAATAACCTTTCTCTGAAAAGTATTTTTATCGTTAAAACACTTCAATACAATGTTTATAGTTACTTCTCTATATCTATCTAATCGTTAAATATTTTAATACTTACAAATTACTAAACGTTCTTGATGTGCTTCTCTATATTTGAGACTCTCAAATAAATTATTCTTATAAATCACCTTGTTATCCCAAAATCTTTTTTGTTATCAACAATGAGAAAATACTTTGTAATTTATACTATCACATCTCCGGCATAGTCATTGAAAGCATCCGGTACAAATTGCGGAGGTTTATGTAAATCAATTACACGTTGACGTACATATGTTGTTATTTTTCAAACAACTCTTGAACGTTGTTCTGGGGGATTTTTTTATTTGCCATTGATTGTTTTTTAAATGCAGCATTGAAAGAATAATATTGTTGTAAACATCCGTCAATGATATACAAAACATCAAAGTTTTCAAACGCTGTCATTTAAGCTGTTTTTTTTTCTTCTTTCTTTGCAAAAATGAAAACGAGGTAAAATTGACAGGATTGAATCTCATAATGAATTATAGTTGTAAATCACATTGAGAAAACACTGGAAGATGTAAAATTATTTATACTTGGGCAGAAAATTTACACTTAACCGGAGACAATGTTTGTCATATAGCATTTAATATAATATAAATAGAAATTATTGAATACAAATGGAAAATATCGAATACATGGGACAAGGTTTGGCATAAATATTAAATACAAATGAACGATATATGCGACAAATTGTCCAATATAAATACATGTAGGACAATTCGTCGGCGCTGAAAAACAACAACAGTTGACAAATGTTCCAAGCAATGATTTTGGCATTACGAAGTTTGATCTTTTTATGGGTAATCACACTATACCATCAATAGCAAATACAAGACCAGAGCAAGAATGATTTTAACATTACATGTAGGGTAGCATTCGGACAGTATTTGTTTGCAATATTTAAAAAAGAATAAAAACACTTTGAATGGAAAAAAGTAAATGCATAAGAAACTTGACGATAACGTAATAAATGTTATGCCGTATCTATCAACTAGTAACGCTTAGCTTTTTACTTATCTTAATATTTGGTATTCCTTGAAATTCATATATATGGCATATACATGACAAGGGACATAAACATAACTATCTAAAAATCAGTATCTATAAGCTTATAGTCCCTGCTTTTAGTCTGTGAATCCCTCGTCTTGTAGTTGGTAGCTTTTCAATTAAGGACGTCTTATTGCAATGATTTCCCGCAAACAATTTTCTAACATCGCCCAATATCTAAATAAATCGGTCATTTCCGGAAAGTTATTTTTCACAATCTTCGGAATTCCATAATTATAACCGTTAATAACTGGAATTTAGTACATAGCGATAAAGGATGAGTGATTGTAAATAATTTAATGTCCAAGATTTTTTTCTTATAAAAAATTCCAGAAATAATCGATTTGCTAAGATATTGGCCGATGTAAGAGATTTTTTGTATTTAATTTGGTATTTCTAGTATCTAACTAATACAATTCAAGGATTCAAGTGTAGTTAAGCAACTTCATGCTTAAATTCATTGTAGGAATACCACCGTGTATATCCAGTAACGCAGGAATGTGCAAATAAAGCAGAAATTGTGCAAAAGTAACGCAGAATTGTGCATTTCAGTGGCTGAAACGGGCACCGCGATAAGTAAATGAATCAATATTTTTTATTGTACACCAAACTGGAAGTAATAAATTAGCGTATACGGTCGCTGAGACATTATACTTTACACCTCATCAAAAAAATTTCCGTGAAAATGTCTATTTTTCAAGATCATTAGTGAAAAGGACGACTTGACTAGCGTATTGATGGCGAGTTTTTGTTTCGTTGATATCTTTAAATACAATTACGTACATATAACTTTATGATTTCTTATATTCCGTATACCTGAGGCATTTTCCAATCTACTCGTGTCATATTTCACCTAATTTTGCAGATAGAACGTAATTAAAACTATTTTTACGAGGTAACGCCGAATTCGTGAATAAAGCACTGAAGCAACGAAGGTTATCTCATTAAAACATAATATACATATATAATACAATACATATAAAATATGATAACGACACTTGTTTCTTATTATGGCAGTAGAAATTGCACGATCGCAGTTACTATTATACAGTTGAATTGCACATCCTGCGTTACATCATGCACGGTATAAGCACGATTAGATATTTAATTACGATATTTGGCAAATGATAATTGTGAAATAACATTTTATAGAATCACTGTGTATAAAGATCCTAAAATTTAAAACATTACAATTGCATATAGAACAACAAACATGAAGTGTTGCGTGCAGGCTTAAGTCAACAGCATTACATTAAATATAAATGAATTAATGAACGGTATTACGAAA
This sequence comes from Ruditapes philippinarum, assembly GCF_026571515.1. Classification (NCBI taxonomy): domain Eukaryota; kingdom Metazoa; phylum Mollusca; class Bivalvia; order Venerida; family Veneridae; genus Ruditapes; species Ruditapes philippinarum. The sequence goes on along the minus strand of NW_026856911.1, from coordinate 16,457 downwards.
ATTCATTAATTAATTACAAATTGACAGACCGTAAGAATATGATTGTGTCAGTAATATTTGCATGGGTGTCAAGCGAAACTGATTGTCAAATCTTTAACGCTTTGGTTGAATGAATAGCGCCTGTGCATTTCGATACCAACGCAGATTATTAGTTTACGACTATGAAAATCTTGAATAGGTACGATCCATCGGATGCAATGAAAACAACACAATTAACAGAAGATTTGGGTCTCGGTTTACTTGGGTCTGTTCATGAGAGATAATGTGAAGTGCAACATCTCTCATGACCCCTCCCACCTAAAACCAGTTAACGAATCATTCAGCAAAAAAAAGAGGTCTTTTTTTTACCAAATTTATGAAATAAATTTGTGTTATTCGAAATATATCTTCTACATAAATTATATTATTGCCGTGCACATGTATAGCTTGCAAATTGTTAGCCTTTGAAAACATTCTATAAAAATGCCAATTGATGTTTTGTTTCCCTTTTCTCCTGCATAATTTATAAAAGTAAATAGATCTATTTGGTTCTATCAAAATTACCAACAAATATAATTGCATCTAACAGTTGTTCACATGTATATGACATATTCCTTAATAATGATCAATGATGCAACTCAGATAATGTTCCCGGTAATTGTATAATCTCTATTTGCAACGCTCTTGTCATCATGAAAACCCTGTGTTCATCGCTAAAAACAGTGTAACAAAATAATGATAGATAAATTTTATTGAAACAATACATATTTACAGTTTGCACGTATATACGACTGATTTTTAAATTCAGATGTTAAAATATTTCAAAGTACTTCAGCGTCATTATAAGTTTGTTCAAGTTAAACGCAATCGACTATAGTCAAAATGTTCTACATTTGCCAGTAAATATATTCAAATTTACACTGTTGTTTGTTTGTTCGGTTGGTTGTATAATTTGCACTCGTTCAAACTTATCCATTAATCAATTTTGTCCATCCCTGAGCTTGCCCAGTCCTGCATCTACATTTGCGAGCACCAATCATACCACAAAAACCATTTTTTATACGTGCACAGCGCCCTCCCTTTCCTGGTATTATATTTGTGTCTTTACACCGTCCTCTGACTTTCTTACACTTTTGTCCTCTTACTGCAGATATTGTTATCAAAACGAGGACAACATAAATCAAGGCGAACCGGTATTTTGAATCCATACTGAGTAAGTGTTGGCCTTTCCTTTTTATTTCGTTTCAACAGGCTGTAAATAAAATTGGTTGCCGATGATGTAATAGGAATTCATACATTCCATTGAAATCAATGTATCACTCAATATATAAAACTTTTTCATTAGACAAAAAACACACGCATAAGATATATAAACTATTTATAAATGTAAACTTGATATTTTATTTATAATGTTATAATCCCCACAGCACATGTCAAACGTTATTTAGGAAACAAAAATTAATGAATAGTTGTTATAGATATATATTACAATTTAAATAAAAAAAACTGTTTATGCAATAAAGATGGTTGAACTAACATGGTGAAACTACTACTTAAAATATCATTTACAGTTTTAAGAAAATGGTACTTACATAAACACAGACTCCCACAAGAGGTGTTGATATGATTTATTTCAAGTAATATATACTTAAATCTAAATTAAAAAAAACCATCAAGTTCCTGCATAACACATTACCAATATAACAATTTGCTACAATTATTATAATAAGTTATTAGTCTAACATAACAGCATTGTAATTTTAGGCGTTAATGAGATGGCTGTAAATGGTTATATATTATTAGTTATTTAAGTTGCTGGCGAGGTAAACGGGAGAATATAGACTGAATAAGATAATTATAACCCGCGGCGCTAAGCCGAGAGTTACATGTATATTAATACATGTTACATTCTTCGTGTCTTTTTTACTTTATTCTGATATACGTTTTACTAGAAATATTTTTTGTGTTTTTCTTGTACAGTTTTTAAACACCATGTTTAGTTTAGATAAACTGTTCGATTTTAAAGTAGTTTCTTATGACCATCCCTTATAATTCCATATGGAATGGCATTGCATCTATTTATTCTGTTTTAAAAGATATATGTATGTTTTAACATGTATATGCAATGATGAGATGTAAATAAAGATACTACTACTGTAAGTCAGCAAGGCTATATCCTCCCGTATACCCTCCAGTCAACAAGTTATATAACAATATTATAACAATATTATATAAATGTAAATTGTTCTTGACGACACATTTGCAACTTTAGACTGATTTTAAATGAAGCGCGAATAAAGTTATTAAAAGTAATTTAATTATCAAGTCTTCATAGCTGTGTACCGTTAACTATTCATTTCAAGTAATGTAATTTGAATCAAATTTGCCATCACGAAAAGAACCAAATGGTAAATTAAATGCTAACACATAGGTGGCTGTCTATGAAGTAGAAATACATTGCTGCGTGTTTCGGTTCTTCAAGGTTTATACGGCATCGTATACAAAGTGTTTAAGCCAATCAAATTCGCGAAATTAATTTGAATTATCATTAAACTAAAAATAAATTACAAAAATAATAGCATAAAATGAAATGTTCTCCATAATTTTCATGACATTTTTGGAGAAGAAGTTGCTTTTACTTAAAAATAAGAATCATTTATCTATTTTATTTATAAAGACCTAAAACCTGAAGTGTCGTTCACTTAATTGCATTAACACAGAATAAGAAAACACAAAAGAACAGCAATTTGAGACAGTACAATCAAGATACATTAATGACGTCACAAATATACGTGATTATCAGATAACTGAGAAAAATTGTTTATCAAGTTGGCTATTTATGGCCGCTCAAGTCTAGGAATGGTGCTCCAATGAGGCTCTGACCAAGACCTATACAAATGAGTCGAAAAGCGACCCCTGTGAAAAGTTTCCGGAAGGGTGAGCTTTAATACTCTCCGACAAAGAAACTCTCAGTGGGAGCAAAGATCAACAACCGAATAATCAGCCTTAAAATTGGATCCAATATGACGACTTTAACTGGTGCCCAATTACAAAACTAGGTCTTTCAAGAACACAAAGGGCGAGACCTAGTTACCCGAATCTAGGCCTAGTCTACTATAAACTTATCACGGCCACAACAATAACCAGTATACCAACCATTCTTCCACAAAGGTCTAACCAAAGCAACATAATCTGAAAGATGCTGGGACATTTGGAGGGCTGTCACAAACACAGAACATAGCCGAACATATTTACAGAATTAAAGTTCAACAAACCATTAAAGAATGAGTTTGGACAATGAAAACAATAACGTCTGTTCGCCGCCGTACTCGGTCGGACTTAAAATGTTTGAATCACTTAAATTGCAGATAATAACCACACATAACCGAGTCTCACAATGATACTTTTGTATATAAACATTGAAATATATGTAACACCATATATTACACAATTTTCCGACGTAGTAAACTTTACGCCATTGTCACACCATTGTCATAACACACTGTTCCATTATTTGCAAAAGATGATTCAGTATATAATATGCAATTGTTCACAATCACCATTCTTGCACGTTAACACTTCAACTTGAGAATCACATGGTGCATGGTCTTAAACTGGTTAGTCAAATGCATTGGGAGACTCTTTATGTTTTCTTCAGTATTCCTGCAAAATATACAAAATAAAATAAGTCTGGCACTTTTACACAAAAGCATATGACACAAACAACAGTTTACTGTACAATACACCAGTAGAAACAAGATATATTCATGGTTGAGTGAATAACTTAATTAAATGCTATAACATCAAGGCATCAACCATAAACGATGAAAAAAACTTGCTACAGGGGTGTGGCGAAGGATGGGCAATTTAAGTACTACTGACTGTTAGTCACGACGGTAATTCGACAATACTGAAGAAGTGTGCACGACATCTCGTATTTAAATTCGGATTTATTCCGAGTGTGTTACGCTTTAGTTGGCAACAATACATGTACAATTTCCTCTTACGGTATTTCTAACAATTTCTCAGTATAAATAAAGAAACAAAATGAAGAAAAAATATTTTGTATCATGGCAAATAGTACATTTCTTTCTTTTTTATGGATAAAAAATATTCTAGACTGAATTCCGTCATTATGGATAAACCAAAAATGCTCATTTAATATATGACTATTTCTAGAAAATTTCACATGATTACAAATTACCGAAATGATAATTACCTTATGAATAGTAATTTATTTCCTGAAATGAGAAATCTGGAATTCGCTCCGAAATCGGTTGACATTTTGAAAATATATAGATATTAAGAGTTATTACATGAACGTTCAATTACTTGAATTACATAATTCATTGCAATTAATATACTCGTAATTGAAATAATGTGTGCCATATTTTATATCAGTATCAAGCAGAATAAATATTTTCTATCGGTAAGATGTGTCATTGATATTAAGTACCATTGACAAAAGAAATACCACTTAAAAGATAACAAGTTACTGACACATTTGAGACTTACATAGATTAAGACTGCATCAGTTTACTTGTACATCGCAGGACACAAACCTGATTTTATTCATTTAATTTCAAATACGTTTCCAACATCAATTTACAATACTATTTAAAAGATTCAACTTCAAGAAGAATGGTCTAACAGTAAAAAGGATTTTATCATATCGCAGACAAATTTACTGATTCAATTGATTGTGTGTTATATGCCTGGATTTCAAATAATAAACATGTTGAAAATTGAATACTGTTAAAACTGGTTCAAGGAGCTTGAGATATTGCGTTGTTCTTTATCTCTAATGGATAGTCTAGGTTAAAGAATAACCTCATAGCCGATGATCATTTAATGTCAATATTTTGGAATCCCTTTTTACCAAAGAACTCCGTACAAGAGTGGAAAAAAACATTATAATCAGACATGTGAAACATTATATTGTGCGCGAAAATAAGTTTGAGTAGTATTTGAATTGCGACAAGCTGATCAGTTTTCTTTATCATAAGAGGAAGTGTGTTTTAGCTTTACAGTATCTAAGATCATGCTCCGAATGTCACACGTTACAGTGATTACACCTTAGTCCTTGGTACAGGCAATAAAATTTGTTTTAACCGCTAGGGTTAAGCATCGTCGCAAACATCTTTATAGTCTTACCATTTCATCTGGCGAATTTGTGTAGTTGTTCTGCCTAGATTTTACATTAGAAGCAATCCATTTTTAATACAAAAACTGAGCCCCCCCCCCCACTCCCAAAAAAAGAAAGAATCCGGTCTGCGTTTCATAGAAAGTCAGAGACCAAAACCGAGACATCTTTGCATTTTAAAGAAAACGCCTTTACTTATGACTCCTATGTTATGAATAACAATATAGCATGAGCAATAAAGACATTGCTACTGAAAGGGTTTGTCATTAAATTTAAATTTTTCTCATTAACATGAATTTAATAATAGTCTACAGTCTTTGAAAGAAGTTAAAAACATTTTATTCTAACATTCCTCGTGATTTTGTCACTATAGACAAAGAAGAAAAAACCGGTGTTAAACTGCCAATAAACACTGGTTAGGGACTACTTGTATATGGGGCTGTTGTGTTTTCTCCCTCGACTATATAGTTTACAAAGCCTTTTAAAGCAACAATAAAAAAGCAATTTTCATTTATATTTTCAATTCTTATCATTTTTTTCTTTTCATACAATACTGAAATAATATCTGACATACACTAACACCACAGATTTGATCCATATCAGTTAATAAATATTTTGTCAAAACGGTGCCAATCCGTAAGCAGCGTAATGACGTCATCCTAAGTATACATCTCATTCATAAACACTGACGTCATTTCAAACATTCAAGAATGATAAATTGGGCACTGGTGTAAACACAAAACAATCCATTCTAAGACGTAAGTTTTTGTTTTTGAAAACTTGATAAAATAATTTTTTTCTTATTATTTCTTTTGTTTAATAATTTCTATATCTTAGCAACAGTAGGGTGCGAAATCGAACAGCGTTAAACGAAAATCGGCACCAGAATTTATTTCCGCTTGAAAAAATAAGATAAGTGATCTTCCTTATTTTATCTTGTTAGAATCGAAATAATATCGGTCTGAGCGGTGTTTATCGGCTATTTAACACCGGTTTTGTCGTTTTGATGCAAACAAATTAACCACTCAGTTCTACGGCCTTCGTGGAAATATTTGTCCACATTATATGTAATCATTAAAATATATGCATTCATTTCTTATTGAAAAGTTTCACTTAGACTTTATAGAAAATAAATTTCTAATTACCTCCCTTTATTAACATGAAATGTAAATTCGTTGATATCTTTACAAATAATGCTTTTTGGAACATACAATATTGATCAATGTTCATTTGAGCACTATTATATTTATGATAAAAAAACATATAAAAATTGAGTTACAGGATCTTTAAGAAATAAGATATAATTTCCGTTTACAATTTATTCTAAACAAAAGGAACACATTTGAAAATGAAACAAGGAAAAGAAATGAATGAAAAGTTATTTGATAAGAAACGTTTTATTATTTCATGTTTCTATAATGAAAATATAAACAAATATATGAAACATTTATTTATTTACCAACATGCAAGAGCAATTTAGAGAAATGTACCGAATAAGATAATCATTAAAATGTGTTTCTGCTTACATTGTTTGTATTAAATTGTTTATAAATTCTATGATGAAAACACAAAAGCTTGTAAAGACACGACAAAACATTATGTTAAAATACGTTTATTCAAGTGGAATAAAATCCAGTCTTGATTATTATAACGCAGTGGTAAGTTACACAGAGCATGTGTTTCCTTTTCGTCTAAACTCATTTATTTATGTCAATATCGATGAAAAAGTCATCAGTAGATTCTGTAGGAAACGGTGCAGGATCGTTCAATACTTCTGTTGACTGACATCTGCAGTATCTGCCTATCCTAATACATCTATACGAAGATCCTGTACTTTCACACAGCCCATGGTCGTTTCCTGGTGGTTTGCGATCTCGGCATCTATATCCCCGCCGTACACACTTCTGCCCAACCACTTCTTGTAAAACAACGAACAAAATAAAAATCATCAACACTGTTTTAAATCTATGCATATTCATTATTGGTCCAGTGTTTACTGTGTCTGCTTTTGTTGTCTTATTCGATTCTTGTTCTGAAAATAAAAGTTATCAACTTCATTAACATACGAAAAGGTAACGTTATTGATTGTGCTTTAATTATATTCCTAAACAGATTTATCAATTCCACACAATTTCAGGTATAAGAATTATTTTATTTCCGTTATAATAATCTAACCTTATGATGAATGACTCTGAACAAATCCCTGCTCATATGAATATGCTATTGTAACAATCATTGTTATTTCAGAACAGAAGTATTTAAGTAAATGATATATTAATGATATCGAATTACGTGTCGCGACAATTGCATTGAGAGAATAAATACAGTTGAAATTGCAAAACAAAAATGTATGATTTACTAAAACACTGACATCGAAGATCGAGGATCGAAATTCAGTTTAAAGCTTGATAAAGTTCCATTGATTTGCTACAGTATAATATAGTATATATTTTTGTTTTATATATTGTTTCCTTTCTTTCTCAAATACATATATTAAAAAGTATCTTTAACTTGGTGTTAGTTTTTAATTACATGTCAATGAATTTATTTTCGTCTAAGCGTTTAACTTTCAATATTGCTGTCCTAATTGAATTTAGAGATTGTATGAAGGGTTTTTCTTACGTAAATATAATAGACAAAATGTTGATATAGAAGAATTACTCACGATATGTAAATTAAAATGTTTTAACAGCCTGATAATATTTTACCACCTGCACTTATACTAAACAATACGACGTTTTAATTATACTGAAAACTGTATTTACTCACATGCACTGATTAAACATATCAAAGTCATTTTTAATCATTCTATGTAACTGAAGGCACAAATGACCAATATTTGAAGTCACTTACATAGATTCCGTTATATTAGTTGACTCGCCAACTGTGCCAACTAGTTGAGGTGGTGGGGTAATGTTCAGAATCATCGACGATCGACATCGACACTTTCTCCCAATCCTTATACAGCTAAAAGACGGCCTGCTTCTCGCACAACGACCGTTCCCTCCAAAGAAAGGCCCAGTATCTCGACATGAATGTCCAATCATTTGGCATCTTTGGCAAACTATCTCCTGCACACATACAGCAATAAGAAGCACTATGCAAGTTGCTTGCAGAGTATGCAATACAAACTTCATTTTCTCGAAGATACAAGCTTGAGTTTCTAGTATTTAGATTATTGTCTCTTTTCGCTTACTCACAGGCTGGAAGAAAATGATTTCTTTAGTTTTTAAATTATATTAATTTGTTTATCCTTTTGTGAAATTAACTACATGTATCAAGAAATTAATTACTATAAAAATGAATATATACACTACTTTCAAATACATTGATATTTTTTAATATTTTTCCTAACATTCTCTATAAAATTCCAATGCAAATGTTTAATAACGAAATAACCTTTCTCTGAAAGGTACTTTTATCGTTAAAACACTTCAAAACAATGTTTATATTATTTCTCTATATAATCTAATCCGTTTAATATTTTAAACTTACAATTACAAAATGTCTTGATTGTGCTCCTATATTTGAGACTCTCACCCCCCCCCCCCCCTGAATAAATTATTCTGATAAATCACCTTGTTATCCCAAAATCTTTTTGGTTATCAACAATGAGAAAATACTTTGTAATTTATACTACCTGTATCACATCTCCGACATAGTCATTGAAAGCATCCGGTACAAATTGCGGAGGTTTATGTAAATCAAGTTGACGTACATATGTTATTATTTTTCAAAAAACTCTTGAACATTGTTCTGGGGGATTTTTCGCTGTCATTTAAACTGATTTTTTTTAAACCATATAAAATATAATCAATGAACTTCGAGCCATTGTACCATGTGATCTCCCATTCTAAATAACTTTTTAGTATACATCTTTGGTGTCAGCCGTATATTTGACTAGCTAGCCGAATTTACAGCTATTTACGAGTTTATGAGAATTAGTATTGTACGCAACAATTACATCATTTTAATCACCACCAAATGTTCAATATTTTACCTACCCTTTGTTCCGTCGAAAACAATATGATTTTGATATTGTTTTTAAATCTGAAAATGAGAACGAGGCCATACGGAGTGCAATATTGATATGATATTCAATGAATATTTGGACTGGCAAAAATGAAAACGAGGTTAAATTGATAGGATTGAATCTCATAATGAATTAAAGTTGGAGATCACATGGTGAAATCACTGAAAGGTGTGAAATAATTTAGGCTAGGACAGTAAGTTTACTTTATACAGGAGACAATGTTGTCATATGGCATTTAATATAACCACAATGCACTCTTTTTAACGTCATTGTTATTTAATACAATTCTAAGTTATTGAATACAAATGAAAAACATCTACAAAGGTTAAGGTTTTCAATAAATATTAAACACAAATGAATGATATATACGACAAATTTTCCAAAAACACAATTCGTCGACGCTGAATAACAACAAATTTTGACAAATGTTCGAGACAATGATAATTTGATATATACCTTTTGGCATTACGACATTTGATCTATTAGTGGGTAATCACACTATACCAACAATAAAAAATACATTATTAACTGACGAGAAAAAGAATGATTTTAATATGTAAAGTACCATTCTGACAATATCTGTTTACAATATTTGAAAAGAAATAAATAACACTTTAAATGGGGAAAGAGGAAATGTATAAGACTTGACCGAAACTCAATACATGTTATGCCTTTTATAAATTCTAGCCATTATCAACCAGTAACATTTAGCTTTTTTACATATTAATATTTGTTTTATCATATTCCTGAAAATTCGTATATATGGTCCGTACATGACAAGGGACGTAAACATAACTAACTGAAAATCAGTATCTATAAGATTACAGTCCCTGCTTTTAGTGTCTTGTAGTTTCAACATTGTTCTGGTAGCTTTTCAATTAAATGTCTTACTGCCAACAATTTTCTAACATCGGCAAATATCGTAATAAACCGGTAATATCATGAACGTTACTTTTCATAATTTTCGGTATTCAATAATTTTTAACCGTTTATAACCGGAATTTTGTGCAAAACGATAAAGGATGAGTGATTGCAAATAATCTAATGCCAATTTTGAAAAAAATAAAGTTCCGGAAATAACCGATGTTGCTACGATATTGGCCGATGTTAGAGATTTTTTGCCGAAAAGCATTACAGTAAGACTACCTTAGGGCTGCAGTTAGTTACTACCTAATTCAATTGAAAGATTCAAGTTGTAGGATAACGGTAATTAGACGGTAATTAGTCAACACAATATCAAGTTCATAAACGTCAGATATATGTATTTATTTAGTATAAGATATTATTCTATAAAATAAAACAATTGCTTAATCAGTGTCTTTAACAATTTCACAATACTTAAACAAATACGTAAAGCAATAAGAATTAATGTCAACTGCGTATTTAGCATAATTTAACCTGAGTGAGTGAGTCTATTTAACATCAAAAACCACACTAGAAAATGTAATATTTTGCTTACCTTAAATAGTAAAATATTATACGCCTTAAACTTTATTAACCCATAATTCATAACTGCAAATATGCGTTTCCGGACAGCTAACAATTAAATCAACAATTATGTTTACTCGCTATAGGTACAATCACCGCTCATGTGATGACATGCCCATCAATTAACTAAATTAGGCATATCTTACTCGTGTGTCCGGTGACAGCTTTACATAATTAATATATCCGCCTATTTTGTTGACAAATTTTTACCGGGTTTTTTATTACCGTTTTTTTCCTTTAAAAGTACAGTTTAAGCAGTCCTTTTCATGCTTAAATTCATTTTTTAGAAAAAATTTATTAAAATTTTAATTAATTTTTTTTGAAAAGAAATTTGAGATATAGAACTTTTTTATAAATCAAGGGAATTAAAGGGTACTATAATTTCAATTTAGATCAATAAAAAATGTAGTATCTCAACATTATGCTTTTATAATGTTTTTAAAGTTTTGTTGTTTTTTTGTTGTTTTGTTTTGTTTTGCTTTGAATAAATCTTTTTTTCCTAATTTAAATTTTTTAGTTTTTCCCAGAAAACAAAAATCAAAAGTGCCCCAAGAAACGGGCTTAAGTAAAACCAGAAATTTTTTTATTTTTTTGTCCCTTTGGAAGTCACGCAAAAAACGAACGGTTGGGATCGGTTGATTGGGTATGTTCATGAGAGATAAGGGGACAGTGAAACCCATCTTCCCATCCCTTCTTAAACCAGAAAAACCCCTTCCCCCGCATTCTTTTCACTAAAGGTCTTTCTTGTCTGTAAATATTTGTGTTATCATTTTATATTCGAAATACAATGTATATCTGCTACATAAATCATATCATTTCCATGTACAAGTACTGCTTGGAAATTGTTAGCCTTTGAAAACATCCTATACAGATACAATATAATGATACATAAAATTTATTGAAACTATACATATTTACAGTTTGCACATATATACGACTGTTTTTGAAAATTAGATATTAAAATATTTGAAAGTACTTCAGCAACATTAAAAATTTGTTCAAGTTAAAAACAATCAACTATAATCAAAATGTTCTTATCGTTGCAAGTTAATATATTCAAATTTACACTGTTGTTTTGTTTGTTCGGTTGGTTGTATAATTTGCACTCGTTCAAACTTATCCATTAATCAATTTTGTCCATCCCTGAGCTTGCCCAGTCCAACATCTACAGTTGCAAGCACCAATCACATCACAAAAACCACTTTTTATACGGGCACAGCGCCCTCCCTTTCCGGTATTATATTTGTGTCTTTACACCGTCCTCTGTCTTTCTTGCAGAATTGTCCTCTTACTGCAGTGAATGTTATGAAAACTAGGACAACATAAATCAAGGCGAACCGGTATCTTATATCCATATTGAGTAAGGTTTGGTCTTTCCTTTTTACGTTTCAACAGGCTGTAAATAAAATCAGTTTGGCGGAAAACAAATAAGATAAACACATACATAATTCACACATTCAATCAATATATCTACCATTTGTGACCTGGTGTTAAAAATTTTTAACTAGAAAAACAAAACACATAAAATGTATAAACTATTGCTAAATGAAAACTTGATATTTTATTCATTATCTTATAATCCTCACAGAACATGACAAATGTTATTTAGAGAACAAAAATTAATGAATAAGGCCTTTAAATTTCATTGCAATTTAAAGTTTTAAAAAAAAAAATGCTAATGCAACAAAAATGATTGAACAAAATTTTAAAATCGTTTAAACAAATTAAAATCACTAAAATTATTCTTTTTTTAAAATTAAGAAACATTACAATGATAAGAAAAGTATTTTTAAACATAAACAGATTAAAAAGGTTTTGAAAATAAATTTTTTCCCAATTTTAATATATAAAAATATATTTTTAAAAAAAATTTTAAAATACTCTAAATAGTTAACCATAATTCCCTGCAAAACATAATTACTATCATAACGTTTAAAAAATTTTAAAACCAAAAAATAGAGCCCTTTAATTTGATTAAAAATTTTAGTCTATTTAGAAAAAAACTTTTGTCATTGAAAAAAATTCAGGGTTTCCCAAATGCTAAGAAGATTCCTAATCTAACACAAAGCTACTGATATTGAGAAAAATCCTATTTTATACTAAAGGTGACAACAGACACTTTCCGTGGTACTCACATAAATGTCATTTAAACCAACTTATTTTAGTAATAATTGTTATTTATTTAATCTTTGTGCATTAAATGTCGTTGATCATCATAAAAAATAACATATTCGAAAACAATTCCTTTGTAAATGATTGATTTTTAATAAAAATCATAAAATTTTAAATCGTCATATCAAAGTCATTTTTTATTTTTTTTGTCATCAAACTTTTGGAAAATAAACATACTTATAATATCTGGGGAACCGTGTCTCAAATATTTTCTATCTTTTCTCAAAAAAAATATTACGTAACGTCAAACATTTTATGCGACTTTTTTCACCATACATATTACGTAATTAAAGATAATTAAGTCGCTGATTGAGCAAACAAAAATCCCTGACACGGTTCCCTCCATAAATGAATTCCCTTTCATGTGCTTTAAACCGCATGTTAATTGCTTGATTATTAAAAAAGTTTATGCCGATTCAAAGTTAGTTCGACCCGCATCAAACGAAGTGTCATAAATCGGCTGTTCTCTCTCGGACCCCTACGTTTCACGCTAAATAATTGCATAATACACAAATATCGCACCAGAGAGGGTCACAAGTTGCGGTTACATACTCTAACAACATTTTATGACCCAGTGACATTTGACCAATCAAAAAGTTGCTGATTAACAGAAATTTCTTCAAATCTTAACGTGATTTACCGTCCGTCTGGTATGGGTCGCACATGTCACGTGATTTCGGTAAAATTTGAGGCACTCGGTGGGGGAAAATGGAACGTATTAGCGCACCTTTAATTGTTCCACTTTTGAAGTTTATTATTATTATCATCAGCATTATTATTATATTATACCAGTGTCACTCTGTCTGTGTATTCGTGTATGAATTACCGTTAAAATATAAATTAAAATAACAAAAAAACTGAGCTTCTGACAGTCTTTTAAAGTCCATGGTAGATGTACAAATAAGAACGGGATATTATATATTTTTCCTCCAAAATGATATAAATGCTTCACATATTTTAATAGAAATAAAAGGTATCACTCGATCATTATGATCTGACCTTCTTGACTTCTATTAACAAGAATATCATCTATGCACGACATAGAGATCCATTTACTGGGATATACAATAAATTCCATGCTTTGTCCCAGGTTTATTAGTACTGTGTTCGATTTACTGGCGAACAATTTATTCAGAGCATGCACTGATAAAATATTTTATTATCTTTTTTTATTGATTCATAGAGAAATAATCATCCTTAGACAACCTAAAATGGTTTAGAAATTTGTCAGGACACCTTACCACAAGTCATATAGGCGTTCACATAAAAAATGTTGTCTGTTTTTGTTGTTGTTTTACTTGACATTGTTAGAAAACGAGGTTGAATGTAAAGCAAGCCTTGAATCCGTGCAAAAGTCCATAGACTCAATGTAATATCTATCAGATTTACGGGACAGACAAATTATTTTCACACATTATGGATATTTTAGCAACTATATTTTTAATCAACCCCGTGGTCGTGCGATTTGCCGCTATGCTTAATTATTTATGTTTCATACAGTATGTTACGTACATTGGCCGACAATTTCTTATTTTATAAAAAAGGCTAAATAAAAGGTAGTCGATATTCATAAAAGATGTACGGTATTTGTACGATACATGAATTACGAGTAGTATGGACCAGTATGGACCGGTAATTCACGCATATAAGGAATTACGATTTCCCTATTGTATGCCTCAAACAGGGGGCGGGGCCGTTATCCGATAATGACATGTTAAACGCGAATAGCAGAATAAAAATGGTACAAGTTCAGTTTTAAAACGTTTAAAAACACAATTTTTGGAAACCTAATTGTTCCAAAAAATTAAAAATCACGAATATTGTTCAGAAAAGGTTGAATTTAAAATCTTACTTGCAAAAATATCTCATTTTAGGAATTTTCAAGTATAATTGACTCCTTTGTCACCTAAAGGTTTACCATCCTAATGCATTACCTCCGCTTTAAGATTATTTCAAATAGGCTTAGAACTTATTGTTTAACTATATTGAAAAATTGAGGCCGATGGGTTCATATCCCTATAAGGGTCAACTTTTTTTTCATTTTTTTTTCTTTAACATTATTTATGTATCTCTCAAATGTCCCATTTGGAGAGAAAAAAGTGTTTAATTTTGATTTTTTAATTTATATATGTATTTATTGGCTAAATTATGCTAAATCTACTAATAAATATGGTACCTAATATTTTCAAAGTGTCATAAAATCAAAACTAGACGGTAAAAGTATTTCATATTTGACAAGATCAACCAATATACATCTTTAAAAATTTAGGGAAACTTTGAAAACAGGCACTCATTTGGGTAAATTTTAAGGATTTTTTAAATTGGGCTCCCTAAGTAGGAAAATGGTCAAACACGTGGTAAAAATGGGTGGGGTAGGGTAACATTTTTAAACAGATTTCATAAATTTTAAGTAGAAACCATTATTTTGCTTATGTGGATTGTTAGCTGAATGGTATTATTTGTTTCTTACCAAAAATTAATGGAAAAACATTTTTCATTAGAATGTTATTGCAGATTATTTAAAAGTTCCTCATTTCTAAAAAAGGGCCCTCATAACATCCTAGCTTGAGTTCAGAAAAGTGGCCATAACTTGATTTCCGTACGGTAAACTTTGTTTAAATTTTGCATACATGTGTACTTTAAGGTATAAATCTGACCTATGATGTCATTTTTTTAGTTCCTTATCGTGCCCATTAGGACGGTAATACCTTAAATGTCCGGTTTCCTATCCGTTATGTATACTCATGAAAATTAACATTTCGTGTCTTTCACCGGATACATTAACCACATGATAACACAAAACTACCAATTTCAAATTTAATTTCTGCTACGTAATACGCGTGACTTTGCAAAATTGGACATATTTATTGATGTAATATAAACTTAACTGTAAATCAGCCTTTCATTCGTGTACATTAAATGCACTGACAAAGAATAACTATTTTTATGTATCCTTTAATAATTTGGAATAGCAAATTGTAAGTATTTTTAAACGAATTATTGTCTTACAAATTTATAGTGCTGAATAAAATTATATATATTTGACAGTAGCTTACTGTTGTTATTATTGTGAAACAGTATTTTTATACAATTTGAGTCGATATTTCCTTTCGTCAAGAAACCCATGTTGATTACCAAGTGTCACAATAGGGACTACGATGGGATACCAGGCCGACCACAATTACTATCTAAAACAACCAACAACTCAGAACAGAAAATATATACAAATTTATTTACAAGAAACGAATATTTATAAATGAAAAATGATTATATATGAAAAATCACTGCGCAGACAAACACTATCAACGTATCTCAGTCTATTTCTCCCGTAAAGTTTCTGTCATGATGTTTCAATAAAGTGGTGGCGTTGTTGAACAAAATTCGTCACAATGGCGGGCGTCTTTGTATAAAATCTTATCAAGCGTAACTGTACTTCCTACAGTGTTGGCACAGTTGATAGGATCCTGAACAAGGGCATGCGTCACCCTTTTAGCCATGGACATACGTGTGGAGGGCCCGTGTCATCTTCGGGTGTGTCCTCAAATAAGAAGCTACAAAGTATAAAGCATGGTAAGTTCCATGATAATCAAACATAAGGGTATAATAAAGTCCCTTGGAAAAGACTCGACCTTTGTCGGTTTT